>NW_027464083.1:92500-280000 GCF_050947455.1 Rhinoderma darwinii
GACTTTGAAACGGGACAAGCGTATTCGTTCCGTAAACACACACACCCCCTGTTATCCATCGTGAAATTAGATCTACTGACTACTCTGAATCTGATATCTCCGGTACAGATGACCCTAGGCCATCCCTTGAGGATAAGAGACTGGGGACAAAGCGAAAAACCAATAACAGGAGATATAATCCTCCAAAAAGAACCTTTTTACCTCTTAAAGTAAATAAACAAATATGCCCTATACAATCTGGCCAAGAAAATCCATCCAGAGTACCCATGTCGGCTCCCTCTTCTTCCTCCTCCTATGCTTTACCCACTATGTTCACGACCAATACGGTTACCACCCCCTTCACAGCGGGGAAGAACACTGGACCATTGGGAGCAAGCATTACAGTGTCAAGTGGCACTGGGAAGAGTCCATCTACTCTAAATACTCCGTTTCCTTTTTTAGGACCACCCAATTTGGGATGGAATCAGGTGAGTTGAGGGACTTGAAGTCAGGGGACCTGATGACTAAAAATGACAGAATGCAGATATATAATTTATCTTCTTTCCAACTGAACCCACATCAGATGGCGCTTCTACAGAAAGGCCTTTCATACCCTCCCACCCCTGGCTATGACGAATTCACTTGGACCAAAGATCTAAATTTATTTGCACGGAAGTTAGCTCTACTTAAACATTTTAAAGTTAACCCTTCTCCGAACACTCCAAATACTACCAATGAATTGAGGACTCTTACTGACCTCGAAGCACTTCTTAATGAAAATGAATTTGGAGCTACTATGGCCACGGGTCCTTTCTCGTCTTTGCGACCAAAGTCACACATGACACCACCGTTCTCCCAATATGGCCACATCGACATATTTGTCAAGATGGTCAGTGCAGATCTACGAGGGTTAAAATACGCTAAATCCAAAGTCTTTGGTAACCTCAGTCATATGGAGCAGGTTGCATTGGATGAACTCTCTAAGAATGAATCCATCATTGTTAAGCCATCTGACAAGGGGGGTAACACTGTCGTTATGGATAGGGATGATTACACATCTATGGTTCACAGACTTTTAGATCATGTGTCCACTTATACCATTCTTGCCAAAAATCCTACCGAACAGTTCACTAGTGAATTACATTCCTTACTTTCGGAGGCGAAATCACAGTTTCTCATCACACAGGATGAGTTTAAAAGAATGTTTAATCCTAATCCAACCCTTTCAACATTCTACGCCTTGCCTAAGGTTCATAAAACATCTCGTCCAATACCAGGCAGACCTATCGTTTCGGGGAACGATAACCTCACGCAAGGGATTAGTTATAAGTAGATGAGATGCTCTCATCCTTTGTCACAGCCTTGCCCCCTATCTTAGAGATACTAAGGACACTGTCACCAGGATCCAGGGGATTTCTGTTACAGCCACCACCTTAATAGCCAGCATTGATGTTGAATCTCTATACACTAACATTAGACACGATCTTGGTTTAACTGCTGTTCAATATTTTTTGAGCACGAAGGGCACTCAGTTCCAAGCACACAATGGATTCATTATTTGACTACTTAAAATTATTTTATCCCACAATAATTTTATGTTCGATGGCGAATTTTACCATCAAATAAAAGGCAGTGCCACGGGCACAGTTTGTGCACCCACATATGCTAATCTTTTTTTACGGTGGTGGGAAGATAGTTTTGTTTTCACGGATGATTTATGTTTTTTTACCTGTCACATTTTATTCTGGGATCGATACATTGATGATATTCTTATTTTTTGGGATGGGGACAAATCACTTTTCTTGGACTTTATGGAGATTCTCAACATCAATGACATAGGCATGAAATTCACTTACGAAATACACGAGAAAGAAATTAATTTCCTGGATCTCAAAATCTCGCTGGACCCTGGTGGCAGTGTGCACACCGACATCTATCGGAAGACTACTGCTACCAACAATTTCCTACATTGGGAAAGTTTCCACCCTCCGGCCCTGAAAAAGGGTATTCCCATAGGACAGTATCTCAGAGCGAAAAGAAACTGCTCCGATGAGAAGTCCTTCCAATCTGAATGTGACAAACTTTGACAAATTTTGCGCACGTGGGTACCCTAAAAAGTCCCTACATAGAGCTTATGCCAGAGCTAGAGCCATCACTAGAGGTGAGTTACTTTATGGAAGAGGGAAGATAAATGCTCCATTATCACCCCAAATTAGATGCATAGGCAATTTTGATATATGCTCTCCTCAGATTTTCTAAATACTGCAAAAACATTGGCCTATTCTTCAAGCTGAGACAACCTAAACAAAACCTCACACCAAAAAATGGTGTATGCTGGGGTCCCTTATTGCAAGTAGACAACCTAGAAGCGAACCATGAAGGGACATAGCCCTTAAAGAAATAGTATACTGAATGATATACAAAAGTACAAAAAATCTTTATTAAATATAATCACCAATAACATATAATGGAATAAAAGATGGGATACATCATACACGGAGATATATACAGCAGGGTCAGATGGCATAGACCATAGACAAACAGAGTCAACCATACAAGGATGACCAAACCACGCTCAGATAGTTCATATGACAGAATTATAAACCCATGGGTATAAGGTAATAAGGCCCACACGTAGTATAGAGCTACCAGCTGATTATGACAATATGCAGAGATAGACAATAAGGTCTATCATTGCCTACAAAATATATAGCAATACATGAAAAGTGAAGCTAGAAGCATCCAAAGACAACAAATAGGCTCAAATGGCCAGAAAGATATAACTCTGACGAAGCCGGTCTACAGGGCGAAACGCGCGTCGAGGCGTTCATTCATCCATCCACTTTTTTGATCTCCTGCACTCCTTATCATGTCCCAGGGTATGTGCTAGCTTTTTCAGCCTTTACATGATTGTACTATTGTGTCCAGCTATTGTCAGTTATATCTTTCTGGCCATTTGAGCCTATATGTTGTCTAACACAGGGCTGTGTTGGGTGAATAAATTCACATTTTTTGCTGAGTGCTGCTTCTAGTCTCTTTTCTTGGATATATGTATGAGGAGTACGTCACACCTTAATTTTTGAAGCTAGCACCAACCGTTTCTTGGCTATCTACACAGTGCCGCTCCTATACCCTGTTCTATATATATATATATATATATATATATATATATATATATATAGGTGTAACCTGTCAGTGTAATCCTGCCTGTAATGATAATGAGATGACTGCTGAGAAACGATCTCTACAGAATAGGAAGGATCAGTCCATTATGAATGGTGGATCCTGTGTTATCTATATATACACGTTACCTGTCAGTGTAATCCTGCCTGTGATGATAATGAGAGGTGTGATGAGAAGTGATCTATACAGAACAGGAAGGGTCAGTCTATTATGAATGGTGGATTCTTTGTTATCTACATATATAGATGTTACCTGTCAGTGTAATCCTGCCTGTGATGATAATGAGAGGTGTGATGAGAAGTGATCTATACAGAACAGGAAGGGTCAGTCCATTATGAATGGTGGATTCTGTATTATCTATATATAGATGTTACCTGTCAGTGTAATCCTGCCTGTGATGATAATGAGAGGTGTGATGAGAAGTGATCTATACAGAACAGGAAGGGTCAGTCCATTATGAATGGTGGATTCTGTATTATCTATATATAGATGTTACCTGTCAGTGTAATCCTGCCTGTGATGATAATGAGATGAGTGCTGAGAAATGATCTCTACAGAACAGGAAGGGTCAGTCTATTATGAATGGTGGATTCTTTGTTATCTACATATATAGGTGTTACCTGTCAGTGTAATCCTGCCTGTGATGATAATGAGATGACTGCTGAGAACTGTAAGGAGCAGTCTACTATGAGACTCATTGGCCAGAGGGCAAACTGCAAGATTAGATAAAGACAAAAAAATAATATAAAAAAAACCCACCAAAAAATCATAAAAAATATGTTTAACAGAAACTTGATTTGTACAATAGATCATTTTCTGATGACACATTCTCTGTAAGTGGTTGAACTGAGCTTTCCTAGATCTCGGCCTAGAGTGCAGCTGTTAATGACAGCCGCTGCCCCCCAAAATCTGATGCTAAGCCTAGTGCATGACCGGATTCATAGAACACCTTGTAGAGAACTTCTATGTGCAGTCACAGCTCCCTCAGGTCCTGCACTATGTATAATACAGTGTCTGACGTGTTACTGTAATGTACAACTAAGGAGGAACCCCACCTTAAAGAGAACAGAAAGGAGAAGACCTTTTCTCTCCTCAGTAGATGTTGACTCGCTCATTGCTGTGACGCTATCTAATCATAGTGGACAGCCTCACAGCGATGCAAAGACCTGCAGGAAATGTCTCAAAATCAGCAGGTTTTCTGCATCGCTGTGAAGTGGTCCGCTCTGATTGGACAGCGTCACAACAAAAAGTGAGGCAACGCCTACTGAGGAGAGATGGTGTCTCCTCTTTGTACCTTTAATTACAACACGCAAATGTTAGGTGCAAAACGGAGTAAGGGCTGTAGTGGAACAACATGGAGGGGGGCAAAAAAGAAAATGACAGCGTTGGAATCTGGAGGACGCCAAGTATAAGGGGAGGAATGTGGTTAAAAAAACAACAACAAATAACACAGCAGGTCCTGCTTAATAAACCACGGAGTTCACTTTCTAAATTCATTATTACTGACCTCTGGTAACACCTCCTGGAATTTCCTCCTCCGGTTCACTCTTACACGGTTGATCGACCCTCACTCGCTCTTCTTCTTCATCCTCTGTTTTAATAATAGTCAGATCTTCCCCCTGATTTCACATATGTAACAATTCAGTACAATACAGCAGAGAGTGCGAAGAATCTAACAGATCAACATAAGAAACCACCAAACTCTATGACCACATCTATGACCGTTAGGGATGCACGATGCCTCGAAACTATCAGTATATAGATATATACCTGTGTGCTATCAGTATATAGATATATACCTGTGTACTATCAGTATATAGATATATGCCTGTGTACTATCAGTATATAGATATATGCCTGTGTACTATCAGTATATAGATATATGCCTGTGTACTATCAGTATATAGATATATGCCTGTGTGCTATCAGTATATAGATATATGCCTGTGTACTATCAGTGTATAGATATATGCCTGTGTGCTATCAGTATATAGATATATGCCTGTGTGCTATCAGTATATAGATATATGCCTGTGTGCTATCAGTATATAGATATATGCCTGTGTACTATCAGTATATAGATATATGCCTGTGTGCTATCAGTATATAGATATATGCCTCTCTACTATCAGTATATAGATATGTGCCTGTGTACTATCAGTATATAGATATATGCCTGTGTACTATCAGTATATAGATATATGCCTGTGTACTATCAGTATATAGATATATGCCTGTGTGCTATCAGTATATAGATATATGCCTGTGTATTATCAGTATATAGATATATGCCTGTGTGCTATCAGTATATAGATATATGCCTGTGTACTATCAGTGTATAGATATATGCCTGTGTGCTATCAGTATATAGATATATGCCTGTGTGCTATCAGTATATAGATATATGCCTGTGTGCTATCAGTATATAGATATATGCCTGTGTACTATCAGTATATAGATGTATGCCTGTGTACTATCAGTATATAGATATATGCCTGTGTGCTATCAGTATATAGATATATGCCTGTGTACTATCAGTATATAGATATATGCCTGTGTGCTATCAGTATATAGATATATGCCTATGTACTATCAGTATATAGATGTATGCCTGTGTACTATCAGTATATAGATATATGCCTGTGTACTATCAGTATATAGATATATGCCTGTGTGCTATCAGTATATAGATATATGGCTGTGTACTATCAGTATATAGATATATGCCTGTGTGCTATCAGTATATAGATATATGCCTGTGTACTATCAGTATATAGATGTATGCCTGTGTACTATCAGTATATAGATATATGCCTGTGTGCTATCAGTATATAGATATATGCCTGTGTACTATCAGTATATAGATATATGCCTGTGTGCTATCAGTATATAGATATATGCCTGTGTACTATCAGTATATAGATGTATGCCTGTGTACTATCAGTATATAGATATATGCCTGTGTACTATCAGTATATAGATATATGCCTGTGTACTATCAGTATATAGATATATGCCTGTGTACTATCAGTATATAGATATATGCCTGTGTACTATCAGTATATAGATATATGCCTGTGTGCTATCAGTGTATAGATATATGGCTGTGTACTATCAGTATATAGATATATGCCTGTGTACTATCAGTATATAGATATATGCCTGTGTACTATCAGTATATAGATATGTGCCTGTGTACTATCAGTGTATAGATATATGCCTGTGTACTATCAGTATATAGATATATGCCTGTGTACTATCAGTATATAGATATATGCCTGTGTACTATCAGTATATAGATATATGCCTGTGTGCTATCAGTGTATAGATATATGGCTGTGTGCTATCAGTATATAGATATATGCCTGTGTACTATCAGTGTATAGATATATGCCTGTGTGCTATCAGTATATAGATATATGCCTGTGTACTATCAGTGTATAGATATATGCCTGTGTATTATCAGTGTATAGATATATGCCTGTGTTCTATCAGTATATAGATATATGCCTGTGTACTATCAGTGTATAGATATATGCCTGTGTACTATCAGTATATAGATATATGCCTGTGTACTATCAGTATATAGATATATGCCTGTGTACTATCAGTATATAAATATATGCCTGTGTACTATCAGTATATAGATATATGCCTGTGTGCTATCAGTATATAGATATATGCCTGTGTACTATCAGTGTATAGATATATGCCTGTGTACTATCAGTGTATAAATATATGCCTGTGTACTATCAGTATATAGATATATGCCTGTGTACTATCAGTATATAGATATATGCCTGTGAGCTATCAGTATATAGATATATGCCTGTGTACTATCAGTATATAGATATATGCCTGTGTACTATCAGTATATAGATATATGCCTGTGTACTATCAGTATATAGATATATGCCTGTGTACTATCAGTATATAGATATATGCCTGTGTACTATCAGTATATAGATATATGCCTGTGTACTATCAGTATATAGATATATGCCTGTGTACTATCAGTATATAGATATATGGCTGTGTACTATCAGTATATAGATATATGCCTGTGTACTATCAGTGTATAGATATATGCCTGTGTACTATCAGTGTATAGATATATGCCTGTGTACTATCAGTATATAGATATATGCCTGTGTACTATCAGTATATAGATATATGCCTGTGTGCTATCAGTTTATAGATATATGCCTGTGTACTATCAGTATATAGATATATGCCTGTGTACTATCAGTATATAGATATATGCCTGTGTGCTATCAGTATATAGATATATGCCTGTGTACTATCAGTATATAGATATATGCCTGTGTACTATCAGTATATAGATATATGCCTGTGTGCTATCAGTATATAGATATATGCCTGTGTACTATCAGTGTATAGATATATGCCTGTGTACTATCAGTATATAGATATATGCCTGTGAGCTATCAGTATATAGATATATGCCTGTGTACTATCAGTATATAGATATATGCCTGTGTACTATTAGTATATAGATATATGCCTGTGTACGATCAGTATATAGATATATGCCTGTGTACTATCAGTATATAGATATATGCCTGTGTACTATCAGTGTATAGATATATGCCTGTGTACTATCAGTATATAGATATATGCCTGTGTACTATCAGTATATAGATATATGCCTGTGTGCTATCAGTATATAGATATATGCCTGTGTACTATCAGTATATAGATATATGCCTGTGTACTATCAGTATATAGATCTATGCCTGTGTACTATCAGTATATAGATATATGCCTGTGTGCTATCAGTATATAGATATATGCCTCTGTACTATCAGTATATAGATATGTGCCTGTGTGCTATCAGTATATAGATATATGCCTCTGTACTATTAGTATATAGATATGTGCCTGTGTGCTATCAGTATATAGATATATGCCTGTGTACTATCAGTATATAGATATATGCCTGTGTGCTATCAGTATATAGATATATGCCTGTGTACTATCAGTATATAGATATGTGCCTGTGTACTATCAGTATATAGATATATGCCTGTGTACTATCAGTATATAGATATATGCCTGTGTACTATCAGTATATAGATATATGCCTGTGTGCTATCAGTATATAGATATATGCCTGTGTATTATCAGTATATAGATATATGCCTGTGTACTATCAGTATATAGATATATGCCTGTGTACTATCAGTGTATAGATATATGCCTGTGTGCTATCAGTATATAGATATATGCCTGTGTACTATCAGTATATAGATATATGCCTGTGTGCTATCAGTATATAGATATATGCCTCTGTACTATCAGTATATAGATGTATGCCTGTGTACTATCAGTATATAGATATATGCCTGTGTGCTATCAGTATATAGATATATGCCTGTGTACTATCAGTATATAGATATATGCCTGTGTACTATCAGTATATAGATCTATGCCTGTGTACTATCAGTATATAGATATATGCCTGTGTGCTATCAGTATATAGATATATGCCTGTGTACTATCAGTATATAGATATGTGCCTGTGTGTGTGCTATCAGTATATAGATATATGCCTGTGTACTATCAGTATATAGATATGTGCCTGTGTGCTATCAGTATATAGATATATGCCTGTGTACTATCAGTATATAGATATATGCCTGTGTGCTATCAGTATATAGATATATGCCTGTGTACTATCAGTATATAGATATATGCCTGTGTGCTATCAGTATATAGATATGTGCCTGTGTACTATCAGTATATAGATATATGCCTGTGTACTATCAGTATATAGATATATGCCTGTGTACTATCAGTATATAGATATATGCCTGTGTGCTATCAGTATATAGATATATGCCTGTGTATTATCAGTATATAGATATATGCCTGTGTACTATCAGTATATAGATATATGCCTGTGTACTATCAGTGTATAGATATATGCCTGTGTGCTATCAGTATATAGATATATGCCTGTGTACTATCAGTATATAGATATATGCCTGTGTGCTATCAGTATATAGATATATGCCTCTGTACTATCAGTATATAGATGTATGCCTGTGTACTATCAGTATATAGATATATGCCTGTGTGCTATCAGTATATAGATATATGCCTGTGTGCTATCAGTATATAGATATATGCCTGTGTACTATCAGTGTATAGATATATGGCTGTGTACTATCAGTATATAGATATATGCCTCTGTACTATCAGTATATAGATATATGCCTGTGTGCTATCAGTATATAGATATATGCCTGTGTACTATCAGTATATAGATGTATGCCTGTGTACTATCAGTATATAGATATATGCCTGTGTACTATCAGTATATAGATATATGCCTGTGTACTATCAGTATATAGATATATGCCTGTGTACTATCAGTATATAGATATATGCCTGTGTACTATCAGTATATAGATATATGCCTGTGTACTATCAGTATATAGATATATGCCTGTGTACTATCAGTATATAGATATATGCCTGTGTACTATCAGTATATAGATATATGCCTGTGTACTATCAGTATATAGATATATGCCTGTGTGCTATCAGTATATAGATATATGCCTGTGTGCTATCAGTATATAGATATATGCCTGTGTGCTATCAGTTTATAGATATATGCCTGTGTACTATCAGTATATAGATATATGCCTGTGTGCTATCAGTATATAGATATATGCCTGTGTGCTATCAGTATATAGATATATGCCTGTGTGCTATCAGTATATAGATATATGCCTGTGTACTATCAGTATATAGATATATGCCTGTGTGCTATCAGTATATAGATATATGCCTGTGTACTATCAGTATATAGATATGTGCCTGTGTACTATCAGTATATAGATATATGCCTGTGTACTATCAGTATATAGATATATATCTGTGTGCTATCAGTATATAGATATATGCCTGTGTGCTATCAGTATATAGATATATGCCTGTGTGCTATCAGTATATAGATATATGCCTGTGTGCTATCAGTATATAGATATATGCCTGTGTATTATCAGTATATAGATATATGCCTGTGTACTATCAGTATATAGATATATGCCTGTGTACTATCAGTGTATAGATATATGCCTGTGTACTATCAGTGTATAGATATATGCCTGTGTGCTATCAGTGTATAGATATATGCCTGTGTACTATCAGTGTATAGATATGTGCCTGTGAACTATCAGTATATAGATATATGCCTGTGAGCTATCAGTATATAAATATATGCCTGTGTACTATCAGTATATAGATATATGCCTGTGTACTATCAGTATATAGATATATGCCTGTGTGCTATCAGTATATAGATATATGCCTGTGTATTATCAGTATATAGATATATGCCTGTGTACTATCAGTATATAGATATATGCCTGTGTACTATCAGTATATAGATATATGCCTGTGTGCTATCAGTATATAGATATATGCCTGTGTATTATCAGTATATAGATATATGCCTGTGTACTATCAGTATATAGATATATGCCTGTGTATTATCAGTATATAGATATATGCCTGTGTACTATCAGTATATAGATATATGCCTGTGTACTATCAGTGTATAGATATATGCCTGTGTGCTATCAGTATATAGATATATGCCTGTGTACTATCAGTATATAGATATATGCCTGTGTGCTATCAGTATATAGATATATGCCTGTGTACTATCAGTATATAGATATATGCCTGTGTACTATCAGTATATAGATGTATGCCTGTGTACTATCAGTATATAGATATATGCCTGTGTACTATCAGTATATAGATATATGCCTGTGTACTATCAGTATATAGATATATGCCTGTGTACTATCAGTGTATAGATATATGCCTGTGTGCTATCAGTATATAGATATATGCCTGTGTACTATCAGTATATAGATATATGCCTGTGTGCTATCAGTATATAGATATATGCCTGTGTACTATCAGTATATAGATATATGCCTGTGTACTATCAGTATATAGATATATGCCTGTGTACTATCAGTATATAGATATATGCCTGTGTGCTATCAGTATATAGATATAGGCCTGTGTACTATCAGTATATAGATATATGCCTGTGTGCTATCAGTATATAGATATATGCCTGTGTACTATCAGTATATAGATATATGCCTGTGTACTATCAGTATATAGATATATGCCTGTGTACTATCAGTATATAGATATATGCCTGTGTGCTATCAGTGTATAGATATATGGCTGTGTACTATCAGTATATAGATATATGCCTGTGTACTATCAGTGTATAGATATATGCCTGTGTACTATCAGTATATAGATATATGGCTGTGTACTATCAGTATATAGATATATGCCTGTGTACTATCAGTATATAGATATATGCCTGTGTACTATCAGTGTATAGATATATGCCTGTGTACTATCAGTATATAGATATGTGCCTGTGTACTATCAGTGTATAGATATATGCCTGTGTACTATCAGTATATAGATATATGCCTGTGTACTATCAGTATATAGATATATGCCTGTGTACTATCAGTATATAGATATATGCCTGTGTACTATCAGTATATAGATATATGCCTGTGTACTATCAGTATATAGATATATGCCTGTGTACTATCAGTATATAGATATATGCCTGTGTACTATCAGTATATAGATATATGCCTGTGTACTATCAGTATATAGATATATGCCTGTGTACTATCAGTATATAGATATATGCCTGTGTACTATCAGTATATAGATATATGCCTGTGTACTATCAGTATATAGATATATGCCTGTGTACTATCAGTATATAGATATATGCCTGTGTACTATCAGTATATAGATATATGCCTGTGTACTATCAGTATATAGATATATGCCTGTGTGCTATCAGTTTATAGATATATGCCTGTGTACTATCAGTATATAGATATATGCCTGTGTACTATCAGTATATAGATATATGCCTGTGTGCTATCAGTATATAGATATATGCCTGTGTACTATCAGTATATAGATATATGCCTGTGTGCTATCAGTATATAGATATATGCCTGTGTACTATCAGTATATAGATATATGCCTGTGTACTATCAGTATATAGATATATGCCTGTGTGCTATCAGTATATAGATATATGCCTGTGTACTATCAGTATATAGATATGTGCCTGTGTACTATCAGTATATAGATATATGCCTGTGTACTATCAGTATATAGATATATACCTGTGTGCTATCAGTATATAGATATATGCCTGTGTACTATCAGTATATAGATATATGCCTGTGTGCTATCAGTATATAGATATATGCCTCTGTACTATCAGTATATAGATATGTGCCTGTGTACTATCAGTATATAGATATATGCCTGTGTACTATCAGTATATAGATATATGCCTGTGTACTATCAGTATATAGATATATACCTGTGTGCTATCAGTATATAGATATATGCCTGTGTGCTATCAGTATATAGATATATGCCTGTGTACTATCAGTATATAGATATATGCCTGTGTGCTATCAGTATATAGATATATGCCTGTGTACTATCAGTATATAGATATATGCCTGTGTACTATCAGTATATAGATATATGCCTGTGTACTATTAGTATATAGATATATGCCTGTGTACTATATATGCCTGTGTACTATCAGTATATAGATATGTGCCTGTGTACTATCAGTGTATAGATATATGCCTGTGTACTATCAGTATATAGATATATGCCTGTGTGCTATCAGTATATAGATATATGCCTGTGTACTATCAGTGTATAGATATATGCCTGTGTGCTATCAGTATATAGATATATGCCTGTGTACTATCAGTGTATAGATATATGCCTGTGTGCTATCAGTATATAGATATATGCCTGTGTACTATCAGTATATAAATATATGCCTGTGTACTATCAGTATATAGATATATGCCTGTGTACTATCAGTATATAGATATATGCCTGTGTGCTATCAGTATATAGATATATGCCTGTGTATTATCAGTATATAGATATATGCCTGTGTACTATCAGTATATAGATATATGCCTGTGTACTATCAGTATATAGATATATGCCTGTGTGCTATCAGTATATAGATATATGCCTGTGTGCTATCAGTATATAGATATATGCCTGTGTACTATCAGTATATAGATATATGCCTGTGTATTATCAGTATATAGATATATGCCTGTGTACTATCAGTATATAGATATATGCCTGTGTATTATCAGTATATAGATATATGCCTGTGTACTATCAGTATATAGATATATGCCTGTGTACTATCAGTGTATATATATATGCCTGTGTGCTATCAGTATATAGATATATGCCTGTGTACTATCAGTATATAGATATATGCCTGTGTGCTATCAGTATATAGATATATGCCTGTGTGCTATCAGTATATAGATATATGCCTCTGTACTATCAGTATATAGATGTATGCCTGTGTACTATCAGTATATAGATATATGCCTGTGTACTATCAGTATATAGATATATGCCTGTGTACTATCAGTATATAGATATATGCCTGTGTACTATCAGTGTATAGATATATGCCTGTGTGCTATCAGTATATAGATATATGCCTGTGTACTATCAGTATATAGATATATGCCTGTATGCTATCAGTATATAGATATATGCCTGTGTACTATCAGTATATAGATATATGCCTGTGTGCTATCAGTATATAGATATATGCCTGTGTACTATCAGTATATAGATATATGCCTGTGTACTATCAGTATATAGATATATGCCTGTGTACTATCAGTATATAGATATATGCCTGTGTGCTATCAGTGTATAGATATATGGCTGTGTACTATCAGTATATAGATATATGCCTGTGTACTATCAGTGTATAGATATATGCCTGTGTACTATCAGTATATAGATATATGCCTGTGTACTATCAGTATATAGATATATGCCTGTGTACTATCAGTATATAGATATATGCCTGTGTACTATCAGTGTATAGATATATGCCTGTGTACTATCAGTATATAGATATGTGCCTGTGTACTATCAGTGTATAGATATATGCCTGTGTACTATCAGTGTATAGATATATGCCTGTGTACTATCAGTATATAAATATATGCCTGTGTACTATCAGTATATAGATATATGCCTGTGTACTATCAGTATATAGATATATGCCTGTGTACTATCAGTATATAGATATATGCCTGTGTACTATCAGTATATAGATATATGCCTGTGTACTATCAGTATATAGATATATGCCTGTGTGCTATCAGTATATAGATATATGCCTATGTACTATCAGTATATAGATATATGCCTGTGTGCTATCAGTATATAGATATATGCCTGTGTACTATCAGTATATAGATATATGCCTGTGTACTATCAGTGTATAGATATATGCCTGTGTACTATCAGTATATAGATATATGCCTGTGTACTATCAGTATATAGATATATGCCTGTGTGCTATCAGTATATAGATATATGCCTGTGTACTATCAGTATATAGATATATGCCTGTGTATAGATATATGCCTGTGTACTATCAGTATATAGATATATGCCTGTGTACTATCAGTATATAGATATATGCCTGTGTGCTATCAGTATATAGATATATGCCTGTGTACTATCAGTATATAGATATATGCCTGTGTGCTATCAGTATATAGATATATGCCTGTGTACTTTCAGTATATAGATATATGCCTGTGTACTATCAGTATATAGATATATGCCTGTGTACTATCAGTATATAGATATATGCCTGTGTGCTATCAGTATATAGATATATGCCTGTGTACTATCAGTATATAGATATATGCCTGTGTGCTATCAGTATATAGATATATGCCTGTGTACTATCAGTATATAGATATATGCCTGTGTATAGATATATGGCTGTGTACTATCAGTATATAGATATATGCCTGTGTACTATCAGTGTATAGATATATGCCTGTGTACTATCAGTATATAGATATATGCCTGTGTACTATCAGTATATAGATATATGCCTGTGTACTATCAGTATATAGATATATGCCTGTGTGCTATCAGTGTATAGATATATGGCTGTGTACTATCAGTATATAGATATATGCCTGTGTACTATCAGTATATAGATATATGCCTGTGTACTATCAGTATATAGATATATGCCTGTGTACTATCAGTATATAGATATATGCCTGTGTACTATCAGTATATAGATATATGCCTGTGTACTATCAGTATATAGATATATGCCTGTGTGCTATCAGTATATAGATATATGCCTGTGTGCTATCAGTATATAGATATATGCCTCTGTACTATCAGTATATAGATATGTGCCTGTGTACTATCAGTATATAAATATATGCCTGTGTGCTATCAGTATATAGATATATACCTGTGTGCTATCAGTATATAGATATATGCCTGTGTGCTATCAGTATATAGATATATGCCTGTGTACTATCAGTATATAGATATATGCCTGTGTGCTATCAGTATATAGATATATGCCTGTGTATTATCAGTATATATATATATATGCCTGTGTACTATCAGTATATAGATATATGCCTGTGTGCTATGAGTGTATATATATATGCCTGTGTACTATCAGTATATAGATATATGCCTGTGTGCTATCAGTATATAGATATATGCCTGTGTACTATCAGTATATAGATATATGCCTGTGTACTATCAGTATATAGATATATGCCTGTGTACTATCAGTGTATAGATATATGCCTGTGTGCTATCAGTATATAGATATATGCCTGTGTACTATCAGTATATAGATATATGCCTGTATGCTATCAGTATATAGATATATGCCTGTGTACTATCAGTATATAGATATATGCCTGTGTACTATCAGTATATAGATATATGCCTGTGTGCTATCAGTGTATAGATATATGGGTGTGTACTATCAGTATATAGATATATGCCTGTGTACTATCAGTGTATAGATATATGCCTGTGTACTATCAGTATATAGATATATGCCTGTGTACTATCAGTATATAGATATATGCCTGTGTACTATCAGTATATAGATATATGCCTGTGTACTATCAGTGTATAGATATATGCCTGTGTGCTATCAGTATATAGATATATGCCTGTGTACTATCAGTATATAGATATATGCCTGTGTATTATCAGTATATAGATATATGCCTGTGTACTATCAGTATATAGATATATGCCTGTGTATTATCAGTATATAGATATATGCCTGTGTACTATCAGTGTATAGATATATGCCAGTGTACTATCAGTGTATATATATATGCCTGTGTGCTATCAGTATATAGATATATGCCTGTGTACTATCAGTATATAGATATATGCCTGTGTACTATCAGTATATAGATATATGCCTGTGTACTATCAGTATATAGATATATGCATGTGTGCTATCAGTTAATAGATATATGCCTTGTGTACTATCAGTATATAGATATATGCCTGTGTACTATCAGTATATAGATATATGCCTGTGTGCTATCAGTATATAGATATATGCCTGTGTACTATCAGTATATAGATATATGCCTGTGTGCTATCAGTATATAGATATATGCCTGTGTACTATCAGTATATAGATATATGCCTGTGTACTATCAGTGTATAGATATATGCCTGTGTGCTATCAGTATATAGATATATGCCTGTGTGCTATCAGTATATAGATATGTGCCTGTGTACTATCAGTGTATAGATATATGCCTGTGTACTATCAGTATATAGATATATGCCAGTGTACTAGCAGTATATAGATATATGCCTGTGTACTATCAGTATATAGATATGTGCCTGTGTACTATCAGTATATAGATATATGCCTGTGTACTATCAGTATATAGATATATACCTGTGTGCTATCAGTATATAGATATATGCCTCTGTACTATCAGTATATAGATATGTGCCTGTGTACTATCAGTATATAGATATATGCCTGTGTACTATCAGTATATAGATATATACCTGTGTGCTATCAGTATATAGATATATGCCTGTGTGCTATCAGTATATAGATATATGCCTGTGTACTATCAGTATATAGATATATGCCTGTGTGCTATCAGTATATAGATATATGCCTGTGTATTATCAGTATATATATATATGCCTGTGTACTATCAGTATATAGATATATGCCTGTGTGCTATCAGTGTATATATATATGCCTGTGTACTATCAGTATATAGATATATGCCTGTGTGCTATCAGTATATAGATATATGCCTGTGTACTATCAGTGTATAGATATATGCCTGTGTGCTATCAGTATATAGATATATGCCTGTGTACTATCAGTGTATAGATATATGCCTGTGTACTATCAGTATATAGATATATACCTGTGTGCTATCAGTATATAAATATATGCCTGTGTACTATCAGTATATAGATATATGCCTGTGTACTATCAGTATATAGATATATGCCTGTGTGCTATCAGTATATAGATATATGCCTGTGTATTATCAGTATATAGATATATGCCTGTGTACTATCAGTATATAGATATATGCCTGTGTACTATCAGTATATAGATATATGCCTGTGTGCTATCAGTATATAGATATATGCCTGTGTATTATCAGTATATAGATATATGCCTGTGTACTATCAGTATATAGATATATGCCTGTGTATTATCAGTATATAGATATATGCCTGTGTACTATCAGTATATAGATATATGCCTGTGTATTATCAGTATATAGATATATGCCTGTGTACTATCAGTATATAGATATATGCCTGTGTACTATCAGTGTATATATATATGCCTGTGTGCTATCAGTATATAGATATATGCCTGTGTACTATCAGTATATAGATATATGCCTGTGTGCTATCAGTATATAGATATATGCCTCTGTACTATCAGTATATAGATATATGCCTCTGTACTATCAGTATATAGATGTATGCCTGTGTACTATCAGTATATAGATATATGCCTGTGTACTATCAGTATATAGATATATGCCTGTGTACTATCAGTATATAGATATATGCCTGTGTACTATCAGTGTATAGATATATGCCTGTGTGCTATCAGTATATAGATATATGCCTGTGTACTATCAGTATATAGATATATGCCTGTATGCTATCAGTATATAGATATATGCCTGTGTACTATCAGTATATAGATATATGCCTGTGTGCTATCAGTATATAGATATATGCCTGTGTACTATCAGTATATAGATATATGCCTGTGTACTATCAGTATATAGATATATGCCTGTGTACTATCAGTTATATAGATATATGCCTGTGTACTATCAGTATATAGATATATGCCTGTGTACTATCAGTATATAGATATATGCCTGTGTACTATCAGTATATAGATATATGCCTGTGTACTATCAGTATATAGATATATGCCTGTGTACTATCAGTGTATAGATATATGCCTGTGTACTATCAGTATATAGATATGTGCATGTGTACTATCAGTGTATAGATATATGCCTGTGTACTATCAGTATATAGATATATGCCTGTGTACTATCAGTATATAGATATATGCCTGTGTACTATCAGTATATAGATATGTGCCTGTGTACTATCAGTGTATAGATATATGCCTGTGTACTATCAGTATATAGATATATGCCTGTGTACTATCAGTATATAGATATATGCCTGTGTACTATCAGTATATAGATATATGCCTGTGTACTATCAGTATATAGATATATGCCTGTGTACTATCAGTATATAGATATATGCCTGTGTACTATCAGTATATAGATATATGCCTGTGTACTATCAGTATATAGATATATGCCTGTGTACTATCAGTTATAGATATATGCCTGTGTACTATCAGTATATAGATATATGCCTGTGTACTATCAGTATATAGATATATGCCTGTGTGCTATCAGTATATAGATATATGCCTGTGTACTATCAGTATATAGATATATGCCTGTGTGCTATCAGTATATAGATATATGCCTGTGTACTATCAGTATATAGATATATGCCTGTGTACTATCAGTATATAGATATATGCCTGTGTGCTATCAGTATATAGATATATGCCTGTGTACTATCAGTATATAGATATGTGCCTGTGTACTATCAGTATATAGATATATGCCTGTGTACTATCAGTATATAGATATATACCTGTGTGCTATCAGTATATAGATATATGCCTGTGTACTATCAGTATATAGATATATGCCTGTGTGCTATCAGTATATAGATATATGCCTCTGTACTATCAGTATATAGATATGTGCCTGTGTACTATCAGTATATAGATATATGCCTGTGTACTATCAGTATATAGATATATACCTGTGTGCTATCAGTATATAGATATATGCCTGTGTGCTATCAGTATATAGATATATGCCTGTGTACTATCAGTATATAGATATATGCCTGTGTGCTATCAGTATATAGATATATGCCTGTGTATTATCAGTATATATATATATGCCTGTGTACTATCAGTATATAGATATATGCCTGTGTGCTATCAGTGTATATATATATGCCTGTGTACTATCAGTATATAGATATATGCCTGTGTGCTATCAGTATATAGATATATGCCTGTGTACTATCAGTGTATAGATATATGCCTGTGTGCTATCAGTATATAGATATATGCCTGTGTACTATCAGTGTATAGATATATGCCTGTGTACTATCAGTATATAGATATATACCTGTGTGCTATCAGTATATAAATATATGCCTGTGTACTATCAGTATATAGATATATGCCTGTGTACTATCAGTATATAGATATATGCCTGTGTGCTATCAGTATATAGATATATGCCTGTGTATTATCAGTATATAGATATATGCCTGTGTACTATCAGTATATAGATATATGCCTGTGTACTATCAGTATATAGATATATGCCTGTGTGCTATCAGTATATAGATATATGCCTGTGTATTATCAGTATATAGATATATGCCTGTGTACTATCAGTATAGATATATGCCTGTGTATTATCAGTATATAGATATATGCCTGTGTACTATCAGTATATAGATATATGCTGTGTATTATCAGTATATAGATATATGCCTGTGTACTATCAGTATATAGATATATGCCTGTGTACTATCAGTGTATATATATATGCCTGTGTGCTATCAGTATATAGATATATGCCTGTGTACTATCAGTATATAGATATATGCCTGTGTGCTATCAGTATATAGATATATGCCTCTGTACTATCAGTATATAGATATATGCCTCTGTACTATCAGTATATAGATGTATGCCTGTGTACTATCAGTATATAGATATATGCCTGTGTACTATCAGTATATAGATATATGCCTGTGTACTATCAGTATATAGATATATGCCTGTGTACTATCAGTGTATAGATATATGCCTGTGTGCTATCAGTATATAGATATATGCCTGTGTACTATCAGTATATAGATATATGCCTGTATGCTATCAGTATATAGATATATGCCTGTGTACTATCAGTATATAGATATATGCCTGTGTGCTATCAGTATATAGATATATGCCTGTGTACTATCAGTATATAGATATATGCCTGTGTACTATCAGTATATAGATATATGCCTGTGTACTATCAGTATATAGATATATGCTGTGTGCTATCAGTGTATAGATATATGGCTGTGTACTATCAGTATATAGATATATGCCTGTGTACTATCAGTGTATAGATATATGCCTGTGTACTATCAGTATATAGATATATGCCTGTGTACTATCAGTATATAGATATATGCCTGTGTACTATCAGTATATAGATATATGCCTGTGTACTATCAGTGTATAGATATATGCCTGTGTACTATCAGTATATAGATATGTGCCTGTGTATATCAGTGTATAGATATATGCCTGTGTACTATCAGTGTATAGATATATGCCTGTGTACTATCAGTATATAGATATATGCCTGTGTACTATCAGTATATAGATATATGCCTGTGTACTATCAGTATATAGATATATGCCTGTGTACTATCAGTATATAGATATATGCCTGTGTACTATCAGTATATAGATATATGCCTGTGTACTATCAGTATATAGATATATGCCTGTGTGCTATCAGTATATAGATATATGCCTATGTACTATCAGTATATAGATATATGCCTGTGTGCTATCAGTATATAGATATATGCCTGTGTACTATCAGTATATAGAATATGCCTGTGTACTATCAGTGTATAGATATATGCCTGTGTACTATCAGTATATAGATATATGCCTGTGTACTATCAGTATATAGATATATGCCTGTGTGCTATCAGTATATAGATATATGCCTGTGTACTATCAGTATATAGATATATGCCTGTGTATAGATATATGCCTGTGTACTATCAGTATATAGATATATGCCTGTGTACTATCAGTATATAGATATATGCCTGTGTGCTATCAGTATATAGATATATGCCTGTGTACTATCAGTATATAGATATATGCCTGTGTGCTATCAGTATATAGATATATGCCTGTGTACTTTCAGTATATAGATATATGCTGTGTGCTATCAGTATATAGATATATGCCTGTGTATTATCAGTATATAGATATATGCCTGTGTACTATCAGTATATAGATATATGCCTGTGTATTATCAGTATATAGATATATGCCTGTGTACTATCAGTATATAGATATATGCCTGTGTATTATCAGTATATAGATATATGCCTGTGTACTATCAGTATATAGATATATGCCTGTGTACTATCAGTGTATATATATATGCCTGTGTGCTATCAGTATATAGATATATGCTGTGTACTATCAGTATATAGATATATGCCTGTGTGCTATCAGTATATAGATATATGCCTCTGTACTATCAGTATATAGATATATGCCTCTGTACTATCAGTATATAGATGTATGCCTGTGTACTATCAGTATATAGATATATGCCTGTGTACTATCATTATATAGATATATGCCTGTGTACTATCAGTATATAGATATATGCCTGTGTACTATCAGTGTATAGATATATGCCTGTGTGCTATCAGTATATAGATATATGCCTGTGTACTATCAGTATATAGATATATGCCTGTATGCTATCAGTATATAGATATATGCCTGTGTACTATCAGTATATAGATATATGCCTGTGTGCTATCAGTATATAGATATATGCCTGTGTACTATCAGTATATAGATATATGCCTGTGTATTATCAGTATATAGATATATGCCTGTGTACTATCAGTATATAGATATATGCCTGTGTACTATCAGTATATAGATATATGCCTGTGTACTATCAGTATATAGATATATGCCTGTGTACTATCAGTATATAGATATATGCCTGTGTACTATCAGTATATAGATATATGCCTGTGTACTATCAGTGTATAGATATATGCCTGTGTACTATCAGTATATAGATATGTGCCTGTGTACTATCAGTGTATAGATATATGCCTGTGTACTATCAGTATATAGATATATGCCTGTGTACTATCAGTATATAGATATATGCCTGTGTACTATCAGTATATAGATATGTGCCTGTGTACTATCAGTGTATAGATATATGCCTGTGTACTATCAGTATATAGATATATGCCTGTGTACTATCAGTATATAGATATATGCCTGTGTACTATCAGTATATAGATATATGCCTGTGTACTATCAGTATATAGATATATGCCTGTGTACTATCAGTATATAGATATATGCCTGTGTACTATCAGTATATAGATATATGCCTGTGTACTATCAGTATATAGATATATGCCTGTGTACTATCAGTATATAGATATATGCCTGTGTACTATCAGTATATAGATATATGCCTGTGTACTATCAGTATATAGATATATGCCTGTGTACTATCAGTATATAGATATATGCCTGTGTACTATCAGTATATAGATATATGCCTGTGTACTATCAGTATATAGATATATGCCTGTGTACTATCAGTATATAGATATATGCCTGTGTGCTATCAGTTTATAGATATATGCCTGTGTACTATCAGTATATAGATATATGCCTGTGTACTATCAGTATATAGATATATGCCTGTGTGCTATCAGTATATAGATATATGCCTGTGTACTATCAGTATATAGATATATGCCTGTGTGCTATCAGTATATAGATATATGCCTGTGTACTATCAGTATATAGATATATGCCTGTGTACTATCAGTATATAGATATATGCCTGTGTGCTATCAGTATATAGATATATGCCTGTGTACTATCAGTATATAGATATGTGCCTGTGTACTATCAGTATACAGATATATGCCTGTGTACTATCAGTATATAGATATATACCTGTGTGCTATCAGTATATAGATATATGCCTGTGTACTATCAGTATATAGATATATGCCTGTGTGCTATCAGTATATAGATATATGCCTCTGTACTATCAGTATATAGATATGTGCCTGTGTACTATCAGTATATAGATATATGCCTGTGTACTATCAGTATATAGATATATACCTGTGTGCTATCAGTATATAGATATATGCCTGTGTGCTATCAGTATATAGATATATGCCTGTGTACTATCAGTATATAGATATATGCCTGTGTGCTATCAGTATATAGATATATGCCTGTGTATTATCAGTATATAGATATATGCCTGTGTGCTATCAGTATATAGATATATGCCTGTGTGCTATCAGTGTATATATATATGCCTGTGTGCTATCAGTATATAGATATATGCCTGTGTGCTATCAGTATATAGATATATGCCTGTGTACTATCAGTGTATAGATATATGCCTGTGTGCTATCAGTATATAGATATATGCCTGTGTACTATCAGTGTATAGATATATGCCTGTGTACTATCAGTATATAGATATATACCTGTGTGCTATCAGTATATAAATATATGCCTGTGTACTATCAGTATATAGATATATGCCTGTGTACTATCAGTATATAGATATATGCCTGTGTGCTATCAGTATATAGATATATGCCTGTGTATTATCAGTATATAGATATATGCCTGTGTACTATCAGTATATAGATATATGCCTGTGTATTATCAGTATATAGATATATGCCTGTGTACTATCAGTATATAGATATATGCCTGTGTATTATCAGTATATAGATATATGCCTGTGTACTATCAGTATATAGATATATGCCTGTGTACTATCAGTGTATATATATATGCCTGTGTGCTATCAGTATATAGATATATGCCTGTGTACTATCAGTATATAGATATATGCCTGTGTACTATCAGTATATAGATATATGCCTGTGTACTATCAGTATATAGATATATGCCTGTGTACTATCAGTTTATAGATATATGCCTGTGTACTATCAGTATATAGATATATGCCTGTGTACTATCAGTATATAGATATATGCCTGTGTGCTATCAGTATATAGATATATGCCTGTGTACTATCAGTATATAGATATATGCCTGTGTGCTATCAGTATATAGATATATGCCTGTGTACTATCAGTATATAGATATATGCCTGTGTACTATCAGTATATAGATATATGCCTGTGTGCTATCAGTATATAGATATATGCCTGTGTACTATCAGTATATAGATATGTGCCTGTGTACTATCAGTATATAGATATATGCCTGTGTACTATCAGTATATAGATATATACCTGTGTGCTATCAGTATATAGATATATGCCTGTGTACTATCAGTATATAGATATATGCCTGTGTGCTATCAGTATATAGATATATGCCTCTGTACTATCAGTATATAGATATGTGCCTGTGTACTATCAGTATATAGATATATGCCTGTGTACTATCAGTATATAGATATATACCTGTGTGCTATCAGTATATAGATATATGCCTGTGTGCTATCAGTATATAGATATATGCCTGTGTACTATCAGTATATAGATATATGCCTGTGTGCTATCAGTATATAGATATATGCCTGTGTATTATCAGTATATATATATATGCCTGTGTACTATCAGTATATAGATATATGCCTGTGTGCTATCAGTGTATATATATATGCCTGTGTACTATCAGTATATAGATATATGCCTGTGTGCTATCAGTATATAGATATATGCCTGTGTACTATCAGTGTATAGATATATGCCTGTGTGCTATCAGTATATAGATATATGCCTGTGTACTATCAGTGTATAGATATATGCCTGTGTACTATCAGTATATAGATATATACCTGTGTGCTATCAGTATATAAATATATGCCTGTGTACTATCAGTATATAGATATATGCCTGTGTACTATCAGTATATAGATATATGCCTGTGTGCTATCAGTATATAGATATATGCCTGTGTATTATCAGTATATAGATATATGCCTGTGTACTATCAGTATATAGATATATGCCTGTGTACTATCAGTATATAGATATATGCCTGTGTGCTATCAGTATATAGATATATGCCTGTGTATTATCAGTATATAGATATATGCCTGTGTACTATCAGTATATAGATATATGCCTGTGTATTATCAGTATATAGATATATGCCTGTGTACTATCAGTATATAGATATATGCCTGTGTATTATCAGTATATAGATATATGCCTGTGTACTATCAGTATATAGATATATGCCTGTGTACTATCAGTGTATATATATATGCCTGTGTGCTATCAGTATATAGATATATGCCTGTGTACTATCAGTATATAGATATATGCCTGTGTGCTATCAGTATATAGATATATGCCTCTGTACTATCAGTATATAGATATATGCCTCTGTACTATCAGTATATAGATGTATGCCTGTGTACTATCAGTATATAGATATATGCCTGTGTACTATCAGTATATAGATATATGCCTGTGTACTATCAGTATATAGATATATGCCTGTGTACTATCAGTGTATAGATATATGCCTGTGTGCTATCAGTATATAGATATATGCCTGTGTACTATCAGTATATAGATATATGCCTGTATGCTATCAGTATATAGATATATGCCTGTGTACTATCAGTATATAGATATATGCCTGTGTGCTATCAGTATATAGATATATGCCTGTGTACTATCAGTATATAGATATATGCCTGTGTACTATCAGTATATAGATATATGCCTGTGTACTATCAGTATATAGATATATGCCTGTGTGCTATCAGTGTATAGATATATGGCTGTGTACTATCAGTATATAGATATATGCCTGTGTACTATCAGTGTATAGATATATGCCTGTGTACTATCAGTATATAGATATATGCCTGTGTACTATCAGTATATAGATATATGCCTGTGTACTATCAGTATATAGATATATGCCTGTGTACTATCAGTGTATAGATATATGCCTGTGTACTATCAGTATATAGATATGTGCCTGTGTACTATCAGTGTATAGATATATGCCTGTGTACTATCAGTGTATAGATATATGCCTGTGTACTATCAGTATATAGATATATGCCTGTGTACTATCAGTATATAGATATATGCCTGTGTACTATCAGTATATAGATATATGCCTGTGTACTATCAGTATATAGATATATGCCTGTGTACTATCAGTATATAGATATATGCCTGTGTACTATCAGTATATAGATATATGCCTGTGTACTATCAGTATATAGATATATGCCTGTGTACTATCAGTATATAGATATATGCCTGTGTGCTATCAGTTTATAGATATATGCCTGTGTACTATCAGTATATAGATATATGCCTGTGTACTATCAGTATATAGATATATGCCTGTGTGCTATCAGTATATAGATATATGCCTGTGTACTATCAGTATATAGATATATGCCTGTGTGCTATCAGTATATAGATATATGCCTGTGTACTATCAGTATATAGATATATGCCTGTGTACTATCAGTATATAGATATATGCCTGTGTGCTATCAGTATATAGATATATGCCTGTGTACTATCAGTATATAGATATGTGCCTGTGTACTATCAGTATATAGATATATGCCTGTGTACTATCAGTATATAGATATATACCTGTGTGCTATCAGTATATAGATATATGCCTGTGTACTATCAGTATATAGATATATGCCTGTGTGCTATCAGTATATAGATATATGCCTCTGTACTATCAGTATATAGATATGTGCCTGTGTACTATCAGTATATAGATATATGCCTGTGTACTATCAGTATATAGATATATACCTGTGTGCTATCAGTATATAGATATATGCCTGTGTGCTATCAGTATATAGATATATGCCTGTGTACTATCAGTATATAGATATATGCCTGTGTGCTATCAGTATATAGATATATGCCTGTGTATTATCAGTATATAGATATATGCCTGTGTACTATCAGTATATAGATATATGCCTGTGTGCTATCAGTGTATATATATATGCCTGTGTGCTATCAGTATATAGATATATGCCTGTGTGCTATCAGTATATAGATATATGCCTGTGTACTATCAGTGTATAGATATATGCCTGTGTGCTATCAGTATATAGATATATGCCTGTGTACTATCAGTGTATAGATATATGCCTGTGTACTATCAGTATATAGATATATACCTGTGTGCTATCAGTATATAAATATATGCCTGTGTACTATCAGTATATAGATATATGCCTGTGTACTATCAGTATATAGATATATGCCTGTGTGCTATCAGTATATAGATATATGCCTGTGTATTATCAGTATATAGATATATGCCTGTGTACTATCAGTATATAGATATATGCCTGTGTATTATCAGTATATAGATATATGCCTGTGTACTATCAGTATATAGATATATGCCTGTGTATTATCAGTATATAGATATATGCCTGTGTACTATCAGTATATAGATATATGCCTGTGTACTATCAGTGTATATATATATGCCTGTGTGCTATCAGTATATAGATATATGCCTGTGTACTATCAGTATATAGATATATGCCTGTGTACTATCAGTATATAGATATATGCCTGTGTACTATCAGTATATAGATATATGCCTGTGTACTATCAGTTTATAGATATATGCCTGTGTACTATCAGTATATAGATATATGCCTGTGTACTATCAGTATATAGATATATGCCTGTGTGCTATCAGTATATAGATATATGCCTGTGTACTATCAGTATATAGATATATGCCTGTGTGCTATCAGTATATAGATATATGCCTGTGTACTATCAGTATATAGATATATGCCTGTGTACTATCAGTATATAGATATATGCCTGTGTGCTATCAGTATATAGATATATGCCTGTGTACTATCAGTATATAGATATGTGCCTGTGTACTATCAGTATATAGATATATGCCTGTGTACTATCAGTATATAGATATATACCTGTGTGCTATCAGTATATAGATATATGCCTGTGTACTATCAGTATATAGATATATGCCTGTGTGCTATCAGTATATAGATATATGCCTCTGTACTATCAGTATATAGATATGTGCCTGTGTACTATCAGTATATAGATATATGCCTGTGTACTATCAGTATATAGATATATACCTGTGTGCTATCAGTATATAGATATATGCCTGTGTGCTATCAGTATATAGATATATGCCTGTGTACTATCAGTATATAGATATATGCCTGTGTGCTATCAGTATATAGATATATGCCTGTGTATTATCAGTATATATATATATGCCTGTGTACTATCAGTATATAGATATATGCCTGTGTGCTATCAGTGTATATATATATGCCTGTGTACTATCAGTATATAGATATATGCCTGTGTGCTATCAGTATATAGATATATGCCTGTGTACTATCAGTGTATAGATATATGCCTGTGTGCTATCAGTATATAGATATATGCCTGTGTACTATCAGTGTATAGATATATGCCTGTGTACTATCAGTATATAGATATATACCTGTGTGCTATCAGTATATAAATATATGCCTGTGTACTATCAGTATATAGATATATGCCTGTGTACTATCAGTATATAGATATATGCCTGTGTGCTATCAGTATATAGATATATGCCTGTGTATTATCAGTATATAGATATATGCCTGTGTACTATCAGTATATAGATATATGCCTGTGTACTATCAGTATATAGATATATGCCTGTGTGCTATCAGTATATAGATATATGCCTGTGTATTATCAGTATATAGATATATGCCTGTGTACTATCAGTATATAGATATATGCCTGTGTATTATCAGTATATAGATATATGCCTGTGTACTATCAGTATATAGATATATGCCTGTGTATTATCAGTATATAGATATATGCCTGTGTACTATCAGTATATAGATATATGCCTGTGTACTATCAGTGTATATATATATGCCTGTGTGCTATCAGTATATAGATATATG
Source organism: Rhinoderma darwinii (assembly GCF_050947455.1). NCBI lineage: Eukaryota > Metazoa > Chordata > Amphibia > Anura > Rhinodermatidae > Rhinoderma > Rhinoderma darwinii. The sequence continues at coordinate 122,065 of NW_027464083.1, forward strand.
CCTGTGTACTATCAGTATATAGATATATGCCTGTGTGCTATCAGTATATAGATATATGCCTCTGTACTATCAGTATATAGATATATGCCTCTGTACTATCAGTATATAGATGTATGCCTGTGTACTATCAGTATATAGATATATGCCTGTGTACTATCAGTATATAGATATATGCCTGTGTACTATCAGTATATAGATATATGCCTGTGTACTATCAGTGTATAGATATATGCCTGTGTGCTATCAGTATATAGATATATGCCTGTGTACTATCAGTATATAGATATATGCCTGTATGCTATCAGTATATAGATATATGCCTGTGTACTATCAGTATATAGATATATGCCTGTGTGCTATCAGTATATAGATATATGCCTGTGTACTATCAGTATATAGATATATGCCTGTGTACTATCAGTATATAGATATATGCCTGTGTACTATCAGTATATAGATATATGCCTGTGTGCTATCAGTGTATAGATATATGGCTGTGTACTATCAGTATATAGATATATGCCTGTGTACTATCAGTGTATAGATATATGCCTGTGTACTATCAGTATATAGATATATGCCTGTGTACTATCAGTATATAGATATATGCCTGTGTACTATCAGTATATAGATATATGCCTGTGTACTATTAGTGTATAGATATATGCCTGTGTACTATCAGTATATAGATATGTGCCTGTGTACTATCAGTGTATAGATATATGCCTGTGTACTATCAGTGTATAGATATATGCCTGTGTACTATCAGTATATAGATATATGCCTGTGTACTATCAGTATATAGATATATGCCTGTGTACTATCAGTATATAGATATATGCCTGTGTACTATCAGTATATAGATATATGCCTGTGTACTATCAGTATATAGATATATGCCTGTGTACTATCAGTATATAGATATATGCCTGTGTGCTATCAGTATATAGATATATGCCTATGTACTATCAGTATATAGATATATGCCTGTGTGCTATCAGTATATAGATATATGCCTGTGTACTATCAGTATATAGATATATGCCTGTGTACTATCAGTGTATAGATATATGCCTGTGTACTATCAGTATATAGATATATGCCTGTGTACTATCAGTATATAGATATATGCCTGTGTGCTATCAGTATATAGATATATGCCTGTGTACTATCAGTATATAGATATATGCCTGTGTATAGATATATGCCTGTGTACTATCAGTATATAGATATATGCCTGTGTACTATCAGTATATAGATATATGCCTGTGTGCTATCAGTATATAGATATATGCCTGTGTACTATCAGTATATAGATATATGCCTGTGTGCTATCAGTATATAGATATATGCCTGTGTACTTTCAGTATATAGATATATGCCTGTGTGCTATCAGTATATAGATATATGCCTGTGTATTATCAGTATATAGATATATGCCTGTGTACTATCAGTATATAGATATATGCCTGTGTATTATCAGTATATAGATATATGCCTGTGTACTATCAGTATATAGATATATGCCTGTGTATTATCAGTATATAGATATATGCCTGTGTACTATCAGTATATAGATATATGCCTGTGTACTATCAGTGTATATATATATGCCTGTGTGCTATCAGTATATAGATATATGCCTGTGTACTATCAGTATATAGATATATGCCTGTGTGCTATCAGTATATAGATATATGCCTCTGTACTATCAGTATATAGATATATGCCTCTGTACTATCAGTATATAGATGTATGCCTGTGTACTATCAGTATATAGATATATGCCTGTGTACTATCAGTATATAGATATATGCCTGTGTACTATCAGTATATAGATATATGCCTGTGTACTATCAGTGTATAGATATATGCCTGTGTGCTATCAGTATATAGATATATGCCTGTGTACTATCAGTATATAGATATATGCCTGTGTGCTATCAGTATATAGATATATGCCTGTGTACTATCAGTATATAGATATATGCCTGTGTACTATCAGTATATAGATATATGCCTGTGTACTATCAGTATATAGATATATGCCTGTGTACTATCAGTATATAGATATATGCCTGTGTACTATCAATATATAGATATATGCCTGTGTACTATCAGTATATAGATATATGCCTGTGTACTATCAGTATATAGATATATGCCTGTGTACTATCAGTATATAGATATATGCCTGTGTACTATCAGTATATAGATATATGCCTGTGTACTATCAGTGTATAGATATATGCCTGTGTACTATCAGTATATAGATATGTGCCTGTGTACTATCAGTGTATAGATATATGCCTGTGTACTATCAGTATATAGATATATGCCTGTGTACTATCAGTATATAGATATATGCCTGTGTACTATCAGTATATAGATATGTGCCTGTGTACTATCAGTGTATAGATATATGCCTGTGTACTATCAGTATATAGATATATGCCTGTGTACTATCAGTATATAGATATATGCCTGTGTACTATCAGTATATAGATATATGCCTGTGTACTATCAGTATATAGATATATGCCTGTGTACTATCAGTATATAGATATATGCCTGTGTACTATCAGTATATAGATATATGCCTGTGTACTATCAGTATATAGATATATGCCTGTGTACTATCAGTATATAGATATATGCCTGTGTACTATCAGTATATAGATATATGCCTGTGTACTATCAGTATATAGATATATGCCTGTGTACTATCAGTATATAGATATATGCCTGTGTACTATCAGTATATAGATATATGCCTGTGTACTATCAGTATATAGATATATGCCTGTGTACTATCAGTATATAGATATATGCCTGTGTGCTATCAGTTTATAGATATATGCCTGTGTACTATCAGTATATAGATATATGCCTGTGTACTATCAGTATATAGATATATGCCTGTGTGCTATCAGTATATAGATATATGCCTGTGTACTATCAGTATATAGATATATGCCTGTGTGCTATCAGTATATAGATATATGCCTGTGTACTATCAGTATATAGATATATGCCTGTGTACTATCAGTATATAGATATATGCCTGTGTGCTATCAGTATATAGATATATGCCTGTGTACTATCAGTATATAGATATGTGCCTGTGTACTATCAGTATATAGATATATGCCTGTGTACTATCAGTATATAGATATATACCTGTGTGCTATCAGTATATAGATATATGCCTGTGTACTATCAGTATATAGATATATGCCTGTGTGCTATCAGTATATAGATATATGCCTCTGTACTATCAGTATATAGATATGTGCCTGTGTACTATCAGTATATAGATATATGCCTGTGTACTATCAGTATATAGATATATACCTGTGTGCTATCAGTATATAGATATATGCCTGTGTGCTATCAGTATATAGATATATGCCTGTGTACTATCAGTATATAGATATATGCCTGTGTGCTATCAGTATATAGATATATGCCTGTGTATTATCAGTATATAGATATATGCCTGTGTACTATCAGTATATAGATATATGCCTGTGTGCTATCAGTGTATATATATATGCCTGTGTGCTATCAGTATATAGATATATGCCTGTGTGCTATCAGTATATAGATATATGCCTGTGTACTATCAGTGTATAGATATATGCCTGTGTGCTATCAGTATATAGATATATGCCTGTGTACTATCAGTGTATAGATATATGCCTGTGTACTATCAGTATATAGATATATACCTGTGTGCTATCAGTATATAAATATATGCCTGTGTACTATCAGTATATAGATATATGCCTGTGTACTATCAGTATATAGATATATGCCTGTGTGCTATCAGTATATAGATATATGCCTGTGTATTATCAGTATATAGATATATGCCTGTGTACTATCAGTATATAGATATATGCCTGTGTATTATCAGTATATAGATATATGCCTGTGTACTATCAGTATATAGATATATGCCTGTGTATTATCAGTATATAGATATATGCCTGTGTACTATCAGTATATAGATATATGCCTGTGTACTATCAGTGTATATATATATGCCTGTGTGCTATCAGTATATAGATATATGCCTGTGTACTATCAGTATATAGATATATGCCTGTGTACTATCAGTATATAGATATATGCCTGTGTACTATCAGTATATAGATATATGCCTGTGTACTATCAGTTTATAGATATATGCCTGTGTACTATCAGTATATAGATATATGCCTGTGTACTATCAGTATATAGATATATGCCTGTGTGCTATCAGTATATAGATATATGCCTGTGTACTATCAGTATATAGATATATGCCTGTGTGCTATCAGTATATAGATATATGCCTGTGTACTATCAGTATATAGATATATGCCTGTGTACTATCAGTATATAGATATATGCCTGTGTGCTATCAGTATATAGATATATGCCTGTGTACTATCAGTATATAGATATGTGCCTGTGTACTATCAGTATATAGATATATGCCTGTGTACTATCAGTATATAGATATATACCTGTGTGCTATCAGTATATAGATATATGCCTGTGTACTATCAGTATATAGATATATGCCTGTGTGCTATCAGTATATAGATATATGCCTCTGTACTATCAGTATATAGATATGTGCCTGTGTACTATCAGTATATAGATATATGCCTGTGTACTATCAGTATATAGATATATACCTGTGTGCTATCAGTATATAGATATATGCCTGTGTGCTATCAGTATATAGATATATGCCTGTGTACTATCAGTATATAGATATATGCCTGTGTGCTATCAGTATATAGATATATGCCTGTGTATTATCAGTATATATATATATGCCTGTGTACTATCAGTATATAGATATATGCCTGTGTGCTATCAGTGTATATATATATGCCTGTGTACTATCAGTATATAGATATATGCCTGTGTGCTATCAGTATATAGATATATGCCTGTGTACTATCAGTGTATAGATATATGCCTGTGTGCTATCAGTATATAGATATATGCCTGTGTACTATCAGTGTATAGATATATGCCTGTGTACTATCAGTATATAGATATATACCTGTGTGCTATCAGTATATAAATATATGCCTGTGTACTATCAGTATATAGATATATGCCTGTGTACTATCAGTATATAGATATATGCCTGTGTGCTATCAGTATATAGATATATGCCTGTGTATTATCAGTATATAGATATATGCCTGTGTACTATCAGTATATAGATATATGCCTGTGTACTATCAGTATATAGATATATGCCTGTGTGCTATCAGTATATAGATATATGCCTGTGTATTATCAGTATATAGATATATGCCTGTGTACTATCAGTATATAGATATATGCCTGTGTATTATCAGTATATAGATATATGCCTGTGTACTATCAGTATATAGATATATGCCTGTGTATTATCAGTATATAGATATATGCCTGTGTACTATCAGTATATAGATATATGCCTGTGTACTATCAGTGTATATATATATGCCTGTGTGCTATCAGTATATAGATATATGCCTGTGTACTATCAGTATATAGATATATGCCTGTGTGCTATCAGTATATAGATATATGCCTCTGTACTATCAGTATATAGATATATGCCTCTGTACTATCAGTATATAGATGTATGCCTGTGTACTATCAGTATATAGATATATGCCTGTGTACTATCAGTATATAGATATATGCCTGTGTACTATCAGTATATAGATATATGCCTGTGTACTATCAGTGTATAGATATATGCCTGTGTGCTATCAGTATATAGATATATGCCTGTGTACTATCAGTATATAGATATATGCCTGTATGCTATCAGTATATAGATATATGCCTGTGTACTATCAGTATATAGATATATGCCTGTGTGCTATCAGTATATAGATATATGCCTGTGTACTATCAGTATATAGATATATGCCTGTGTACTATCAGTATATAGATATATGCCTGTGTACTATCAGTATATAGATATATGCCTGTGTGCTATCAGTGTATAGATATATGGCTGTGTACTATCAGTATATAGATATATGCCTGTGTACTATCAGTGTATAGATATATGCCTGTGTACTATCAGTATATAGATATATGCCTGTGTACTATCAGTATATAGATATATGCCTGTGTACTATCAGTATATAGATATATGCCTGTGTACTATCAGTGTATAGATATATGCCTGTGTACTATCAGTATATAGATATGTGCCTGTGTACTATCAGTGTATAGATATATGCCTGTGTACTATCAGTGTATAGATATATGCCTGTGTACTATCAGTATATAGATATATGCCTGTGTACTATCAGTATATAGATATATGCCTGTGTACTATCAGTATATAGATATATGCCTGTGTACTATCAGTATATAGATATATGCCTGTGTACTATCAGTATATAAATATATGCCTGTGTACTATCAGTATATAGATATATGCCTGTGTGCTATCAGTATATAGATATATGCCTATGTACTATCAGTATATAGATATATGCCTGTGTGCTATCAGTATATAGATATATGCCTGTGTACTATCAGTATATAGATATATGCCTGTGTACTATCAGTGTATAGATATATGCCTGTGTACTATCAGTATATAGATATATGCCTGTGTACTATCAGTATATAGATATATGCCTGTGTGCTATCAGTATATAGATATATGCCTGTGTACTATCAGTATATAGATATATGCCTGTGTATAGATATATGCCTGTGTACTATCAGTATATAGATATATGCCTGTGTACTATCAGTATATAGATATATGCCTGTGTGCTATCAGTATATAGATATATGCCTGTGTACTATCAGTATATAGATATATGCCTGTGTGCTATCAGTATATAGATATATGCCTGTGTACTTTCAGTATATAGATATATGCCTGTGTGCTATCAGTATATAGATATATGCCTGTGTATTATCAGTATATAGATATATGCCTGTGTACTATCAGTATATAGATATATGCCTGTGTATTATCAGTATATAGATATATGCCTGTGTACTATCAGTATATAGATATATGCCTGTGTATTATCAGTATATAGATATATGCCTGTGTACTATCAGTATATAGATATATGCCTGTGTACTATCAGTGTATATATATATGCCTGTGTGCTATCAGTATATAGATATATGCCTGTGTACTATCAGTATATAGATATATGCCTGTGTGCTATCAGTATATAGATATATGCCTCTGTACTATCAGTATATAGATATATGCCTCTGTACTATCAGTATATAGATGTATGCCTGTGTACTATCAGTATATAGATATATGCCTGTGTACTATCAGTATATAGATATATGCCTGTGTACTATCAGTATATAGATATATGCCTGTGTACTATCAGTGTATAGATATATGCCTGTGTGCTATCAGTATATAGATATATGCCTGTGTACTATCAGTATATAGATATATGCCTGTATGCTATCAGTATATAGATATATGCCTGTGTACTATCAGTATATAGATATATGCCTGTGTGCTATCAGTATATAGATATATGCCTGTGTACTATCAGTATATAGATATATGCCTGTGTACTATCAGTATATAGATATATGCCTGTGTACTATCAGTATATAGATATATGCCTGTGTACTATCAGTATATAGATATATGCCTGTGTACTATCAGTATATAGATATATGCCTGTGTACTATCAGTATATAGATATATGCCTGTGTACTATCAGTATATAGATATATGCCTGTGTACTATCAGTGTATAGATATATGCCTGTGTACTATCAGTATATAGATATGTGCCTGTGTACTATCAGTGTATAGATATATGCCTGTGTACTATCAGTATATAGATATATGCCTGTGTACTATCAGTATATAGATATATGCCTGTGTACTATCAGTATATAGATATGTGCCTGTGTACTATCAGTGTATAGATATATGCCTGTGTACTATCAGTATATAGATATATGCCTGTGTACTATCAGTATATAGATATATGCCTGTGTACTATCAGTATATAGATATATGCCTGTGTACTATCAGTATATAGATATATGCCTGTGTACTATCAGTATATAGATATATGCCTGTGTACTATCAGTATATAGATATATGCCTGTGTACTATCAGTATATAGATATATGCCTGTGTACTATCAGTATATAGATATATGCCTGTGTACTATCAGTATATAGATATATGCCTGTGTACTATCAGTATATAGATATATGCCTGTGTACTATCAGTATATAGATATATGCCTGTGTACTATCAGTATATAGATATATGCCTGTGTACTATCAGTATATAGATATATGCCTGTGTACTATCAGTATATAGATATATGCCTGTGTGCTATCAGTTTATAGATATATGCCTGTGTACTATCAGTATATAGATATATGCCTGTGTACTATCAGTATATAGATATATGCCTGTGTGCTATCAGTATATAGATATATGCCTGTGTACTATCAGTATATAGATATATGCCTGTGTGCTATCAGTATATAGATATATGCCTGTGTACTATCAGTATATAGATATATGCCTGTGTACTATCAGTGTATAGATATATGCCTGTGTACTATCAGTATATAGATATATACCTGTGTGCTATCAGTATATAAATATATGCCTGTGTACTATCAGTATATAGATATATGCCTGTGTACTATCAGTATATAGATATATGCCTGTGTGCTATCAGTATATAGATATATGCCTGTGTATTATCAGTATATAGATATATGCCTGTGTACTATCAGTATATAGATATATGCCTGTGTACTATCAGTATATAGATATATGCCTGTGTGCTATCAGTATATAGATATATGCCTGTGTATTATCAGTATATAGATATATGCCTGTGTACTATCAGTATATAGATATATGCCTGTGTATTATCAGTATATAGATATATGCCTGTGTACTATCAGTATATAGATATATGCCTGTGTATTATCAGTATATAGATATATGCCTGTGTACTATCAGTATATAGATATATGCCTGTGTACTATCAGTGTATATATATATGCCTGTGTGCTATCAGTATATAGATATATGCCTGTGTACTATCAGTATATAGATATATGCCTGTGTGCTATCAGTATATAGATATATGCCTCTGTACTATCAGTATATAGATATATGCCTCTGTACTATCAGTATATAGATGTATGCCTGTGTACTATCAGTATATAGATATATGCCTGTGTACTATCAGTATATAGATATATGCCTGTGTACTATCAGTATATAGATATATGCCTGTGTACTATCAGTGTATAGATATATGCCTGTGTGCTATCAGTATATAGATATATGCCTGTGTACTATCAGTATATAGATATATGCCTGTATGCTATCAGTATATAGATATATGCCTGTGTACTATCAGTATATAGATATATGCCTGTGTGCTATCAGTATATAGATATATGCCTGTGTACTATCAGTATATAGATATATGCCTGTGTACTATCAGTATATAGATATATGCCTGTGTACTATCAGTATATAGATATATGCCTGTGTGCTATCAGTGTATAGATATATGGCTGTGTACTATCAGTATATAGATATATGCCTGTGTACTATCAGTGTATAGATATATGCCTGTGTACTATCAGTATATAGATATATGCCTGTGTACTATCAGTATATAGATATATGCCTGTGTACTATCAGTATATAGATATATGCCTGTGTACTATCAGTGTATAGATATATGCCTGTGTACTATCAGTATATAGATATGTGCCTGTGTACTATCAGTGTATAGATATATGCCTGTGTACTATCAGTGTATAGATATATGCCTGTGTACTATCAGTATATAGATATATGCCTGTGTACTATCAGTATATAGATATATGCCTGTGTACTATCAGTATATAGATATATGCCTGTGTACTATCAGTATATAGATATATGCCTGTGTACTATCAGTATATAGATATATGCCTGTGTACTATCAGTATATAGATATATGCCTGTGTGCTATCAGTATATAGATATATGCCTATGTACTATCAGTATATAGATATATGCCTGTGTGCTATCAGTATATAGATATATGCCTGTGTACTATCAGTATATAGATATATGCCTGTGTACTATCAGTGTATAGATATATGCCTGTGTACTATCAGTATATAGATATATGCCTGTGTACTATCAGTATATAGATATATGCCTGTGTGCTATCAGTATATAGATATATGCCTGTGTACTATCAGTATATAGATATATGCCTGTGTATAGATATATGCCTGTGTACTATCAGTATATAGATATATGCCTGTGTACTATCAGTATATAGATATATGCCTGTGTGCTATCAGTATATAGATATATGCCTGTGTACTATCAGTATATAGATATGCCTGTGTGCTATCAGTGTATATATATATGCCTGTGTACTATCAGTATATAGATATATGCCTGTGTGCTATCAGTATATAGATATATGCCTGTGTACTATCAGTATATAGATATATGCCTGTGTATTATCAGTATATAGATATATGCCTGTGTACTATCAGTATATAGATATATGCCTGTGTATTATCAGTATATAGATATATGCCTGTGTACTATCAGTATATAGATATATGCCTGTGTACTATCAGTGTATATATATATGCCTGTGTGCTATCAGTATATAGATATATGCCTGTGTACTATCAGTATATAGATATATGCCTGTGTACTATCAGTATATAGATATATGCCTGTGTACTATCAGTATATAGATATATGCCTGTGTGCTATCAGTTTATAGATATATGCCTGTGTACTATCAGTATATAGATATATGCCTGTGTGCTATCAGTATATAGATATATGCCTGTGTGCTATCAGTATATAGATATATGCCTGTGTACTATCAGTATATAGATATATGCCTGTGTGCTATCAGTATATAGATATATGCCTGTGTACTATCAGTATATAGATATATGCCTGTGTACTATCAGTATATAGATATATGCCTGTGTGCTATCAGTATATAGATATATGCCTGTGTACTATCAGTATATAGATATGTGCCTGTGTACTATCAGTATATAGATATATGCCTGTGTACTATCAGTATATAGATATATACCTGTGTGCTATCAGTATATAGATATATGCCTGTGTACTATCAGTATATAGATATATGCCTGTGTGCTATCAGTATATAGATATATGCCTCTGTACTATCAGTATATAGATATGTGCCTGTGTACTATCAGTATATAGATATATGCCTGTGTACTATCAGTATATAGATATATACCTGTGTGCTATCAGTATATAGATATATGCCTGTGTGCTATCAGTATATAGATATATGCCTGTGTACTATCAGTATATAGATATATGCCTGTGTGCTATCAGTATATAGATATATGCCTGTGTATTATCAGTATATATATATATGCCTGTGTACTATCAGTATATAGATATATGCCTGTGTGCTATCAGTGTATATATATATATGCCTGTGTACTATCAGTATATAGATATATGCCTGTGTGCTATCAGTATATAGATATATGCCTGTGTGCTATCAGTGTATATATATATGCCTGTGTACTATCAGTATATAGATATATGCCTGTGTGCTATCAGTATATAGATATATGCCTGTGTACTATCAGTGTATAGATATATACCTGTGTGCTATCAGTATATAAATATATGCCTGTGTACTATCAGTATATAGATATATGCCTGTGTACTATCAGTATATAGATATATACCTGTGTGCTATCAGTATATAAATATATGCCTGTGTACTATCAGTATATAGATATATGCCTGTGTACTATCAGTATATAGATATATGCCTGTGTGCTATCAGTATATAGATATATGCCTGTGTGCTATCAGTATATAGATATATGCCTGTGTATTATCAGTATATAGATATATGCCTGTGTACTATCAGTATATAGATATATGCCTGTGTATTATCAGTATATAGATATATGCCTGTGTACTATCAGTATATAGATATATGCCTGTGTATTATCAGTATATAGATATATGCCTGTGTATTATCAGTATATAGATATATGCCTGTGTACTATCAGTGTATATATATATGCCTGTGTGCTATCAGTATATAGATATATGCCTGTGTACTATCAGTATATAGATATATGCCTGTGTGCTATCAGTATATAGATATATGCCTCTGTACTATCAGTATATAGATATATGCCTCTGTACTATCAGTATATAGATGTATGCCTGTGTACTATCAGTATATAGATATATGCCTCTGTACTATCAGTATATAGATATATGCCTCTGTACTATCAGTATATAGATGTATGCCTGTGTACTATCAGTATATAGATATATGCCTGTGTGCTATCAGTATATAGATATATGCCTGTGTACTATCAGTATATAGATATATGCCTGTGTACTATCAGTATATAGATATATGCCTGTGTATTATCAGTATATAGATATATGCCTGTGTACTATCAGTATATAGATATATGCCTGTGTACTATCAGTGTATATATATATGCCTGTGTGCTATCAGTATATAGATATATGCCTGTGTACTATCAGTATATAGATATATGCCTGTGTACTATCAGTATATAGATATATGCCTGTGTACTATCAGTATATAGATATATGCCTGTGTGCTATCAGTTTATAGATATATGCCTGTGTACTATCAGTATATAGATATATGCCTGTGTGCTATCAGTATATAGATATATGCCTGTGTGCTATCAGTATATAGATATATGCCTGTGTACTATCAGTATATAGATATATGCCTGTGTGCTATCAGTATATAGATATATGCCTGTGTACTATCAGTATATAGATATATGCCTGTGTACTATCAGTATATAGATATATGCCTGTGTGCTATCAGTATATAGATATATGCCTGTGTACTATCAGTATATAGATATGTGCCTGTGTACTATCAGTATATAGATATATGCCTGTGTACTATCAGTATATAGATATATACCTGTGTGCTATCAGTATATAGATATATGCCTGTGTACTATCAGTATATAGATATATGCCTGTGTGCTATCAGTATATAGATATATGCCTCTGTACTATCAGTATATAGATATGTGCCTGTGTACTATCAGTATATAGATATATGCCTGTGTACTATCAGTATATAGATATATACCTGTGTGCTATCAGTATATAGATATATGCCTGTGTGCTATCAGTATATAGATATATGCCTGTGTACTATCAGTATATAGATATATGCCTGTGTGCTATCAGTATATAGATATATGCCTGTGTATTATCAGTATATATATATATGCCTGTGTACTATCAGTATATAGATATATGCCTGTGTGCTATCAGTGTATATATATATGCCTGTGTACTATCAGTATATAGATATATGCCTGTGTACTATCAGTATATAGATATATGCCTGTGTGCTATCAGTATATAGATATATGCCTGTGTACTATCAGTGTATAGATATATACCTGTGTGCTATCAGTATATAAATATATGCCTGTGTACTATCAGTATATAGATATATGCCTGTGTACTATCAGTATATAGATATATACCTGTGTGCTATCAGTATATAAATATATGCCTGTGTACTATCAGTATATAGATATATGCCTGTGTACTATCAGTATATAGATATATGCCTGTGTGCTATCAGTATATAGATATATGCCTGTGTGCTATCAGTATATAGATATATGCCTGTGTATTATCAGTATATAGATATATGCCTGTGTACTATCAGTATATAGATATATGCCTGTGTATTATCAGTATATAGATATATGCCTGTGTACTATCAGTATATAGATATATGCCTGTGTATTATCAGTATATAGATATATGCCTGTGTATTATCAGTATATAGATATATGCCTGTGTACTATCAGTGTATATATATATGCCTGTGTGCTATCAGTATATAGATATATGCCTGTGTACTATCAGTATATAGATATATGCCTGTGTGCTATCAGTATATAGATATATGCCTCTGTACTATCAGTATATAGATATATGCCTCTGTACTATCAGTATATAGATGTATGCCTGTGTACTATCAGTATATAGATATATGCCTCTGTACTATCAGTATATAGATGTATGCCTGTGTACTATCAGTATATAGATATATGCCTGTGTACTATCAGTATATAGATATATGCCTGTGTGCTATCAGTATATAGATATATGCCTGTGTACTATCAGTATATAGATATATGCCTGTGTACTATCAGTATATAGATATATGCCTGTGTACTATCAGTATATAGATATATGCCTGTGTGCTATCAGTATATAGATATATGCCTGTGTACTATCAGTATATAGATATATGCCTGTGTGCTATCAGTATATAGATATATGCCTGTGTGCTATCAGTATATAGATATATGCCTGTGTACTATCAGTATATAGATATATGCCTGTGTACTATCAGTATATAGATATATGCCTGTGTACTATCAGTATATAGATATATGCCTGTGTACTATCAGTATATAGATATATGCCTGTGTACTATCAGTATATAGATATATGCCTGTGTACTATCAGTATATAGATATATGCCTGTGTGCTATCAGTATATAGATATATGCCTATGTACTATCAGTATATAGATATATGCCTGTGTGCTATCAGTATATAGATATATGCCTGTGTACTATCAGTATATAGATATATGCCTGTGTACTATCAGTGTATAGATATATGCCTGTGTACTATCAGTATATAGATATATGGCTGTGTACTATCAGTATATAGATATATGCCTGTGTGCTATCAGTATATAGATATATGCCTGTGTACTATCAGTATATAGATATATGCCTGTGTGCTATCAGTATATAGATATATGCCTGTGTACTATCAGTATATAGATATATGCCTGTGTATAGATATATGCCTGTGTACTATCAGTATATAGATATATGGCTGTGTACTATCAGTATATAGATATATGCCTGTGTGCTATCAGTATATAGATATATGCCTGTGTACTATCAGTATATAGATATATGCCTGTGTGCTATCAGTATATAGATATATGCCTGTGTACTATCAGTATATAGATATATGCCTGTGTACTATCAGTATATAGATATATGCCTGTGTACTATCAGTATATAGATATATGCCTGTGTACTATCAGTATATAGATATATGCCTGTGTGCTATCAGTATATAGATATATGCCTGTGTACTATCAGTATATAGATATATGCCTGTGTGCTATCAGTATATAGATATATGCCTGTGTACTATCAGTATATAGATATATGCCTGTGTATAGATATATGCCTGTGTACTATCAGTATATAGATATATGCCTGTGTACTATCAGTATATAGATATATGCCTGTGTGCTATCAGTATATAGATATATGCCTGTGTGCTATCAGTATATAGATATATGCCTGTGTGCTATCAGTATATAGATATATGCCTGTGTACTATCAGTATATAGATATATGCCTGTGTACTATCAGTATATAGATATATGCCTGTGTACTATCAGTATATAGATATATGCCTGTGTGCTATCAGTGTATAGATATATGCCTGTGTACTATCAGTATATAGATATATGCCTGTGTACTATCAGTATATAGATATATGCCTGTGTGCTATCAGTGTATAGATATATGGCTGTGTACTATCAGTGTATAGATATATGCCTGTGTACTATCAGTATATAGATATATGCCTGTGTACTATCAGTATATAGATATATGCCTGTGTACTATCAGTATATAGATATATGCCTGTGTGCTATCAGTGTATAGATATATGGCTGTGTACTATCAGTATATAGATATATGCCTGTGTACTATCAGTATATAGATATATGCCTGTGTACTATCAGTATATAGATATATGCCTGTGTACTATCAGTATATAGATATATGCCTGTGTACTATCAGTATATAGATATATGCCTGTGTACTATCAGTATATAGATATATGCCTGTGTGCTATCAGTATATAGATATATGCCTGTGTGCTATCAGTATATAGATATATGCCTCTGTACTATCAGTATATAGATATGTGCCTGTGTACTATCAGTATATAGATATATGCCTGTGTGCTATCAGTATATAGATATATACCTGTGTGCTATCAGTATATAGATATATGCCTGTGTGCTATCAGTATATAGATATATGCCTGTGTACTATCAGTATATAGATATATGCCTGTGTGCTATCAGTATATAGATATATGCCTGTGTATTATCAGTATATATATATATGCCTGTGTACTATCAGTATATAGATATATGCCTGTGTGCTATCAGTGTATATATATATGCCTGTGTACTATCAGTATATAGATATATGCCTGTGTGCTATCAGTATATAGATATATGCCTGTGTACTATCAGTATATAGATATATGCCTGTGTATTATCAGTATATAGATATATGCCTGTGTACTATCAGTATATAGATATATGCCTGTGTATTATCAGTATATAGATATATGCCTGTGTACTATCAGTATATAGATATATGCCTGTGTACTATCAGTGTATATATATATGCCTGTGTGCTATCAGTATATAGATATATGCCTGTGTACTATCAGTATATAGATATATGCCTGTGTACTATCAGTATATAGATATATGCCTGTGTACTATCAGTATATAGATATATGCCTGTGTGCTATCAGTTTATAGATATATGCCTGTGTACTATCAGTATATAGATATATGCCTGTGTGCTATCAGTATATAGATATATGCCTGTGTGCTATCAGTATATAGATATATGCCTGTGTGCTATCAGTATATAGATATATGCCTGTGTGCTATCAGTATATAGATATATGCCTGTGTACTATCAGTATATAGATATATGCCTGTGTACTATCAGTATATAGATATATGCCTGTGTGCTATCAGTATATAGATATATGCCTGTGTACTATCAGTATATAGATATGTGCCTGTGTACTATCAGTATATAGATATATGCCTGTGTACTATCAGTATATAGATATATACCTGTGTGCTATCAGTATATAGATATATGCCTGTGTACTATCAGTATATAGATATATGCCTGTGTGCTATCAGTATATAGATATATGCCTCTGTACTATCAGTATATAGATATGTGCCTCTGTACTATCAGTATATAGATATATGCCTGTGTACTATCAGTATATAGATATATACCTGTGTGCTATCAGTATATAGATATATGCCTGTGTGCTATCAGTATATAGATATATGCCTGTGTACTATCAGTATATAGATATATGCCTGTGTGCTATCAGTATATAGATATATGCCTGTGTATTATCAGTATATATATATATGCCTGTGTACTATCAGTATATAGATATATGCCTGTGTGCTATCAGTGTATATATATATGCCTGTGTACTATCAGTATATAGATATATGCCTGTGTGCTATCAGTATATAGATATATGCCTGTGTGCTATCAGTGTATATATATATGCCTGTGTACTATCAGTATATAGATATATGCCTGTGTGCTATCAGTATATAGATATATGCCTGTGTACTATCAGTGTATAGATATATACCTGTGTGCTATCAGTATATAAATATATGCCTGTGTACTATCAGTATATAGATATATGCCTGTGTACTATCAGTATATAGATATATACCTGTGTGCTATCAGTATATAAATATATGCCTGTGTACTATCAGTATATAGATATATGCCTGTGTACTATCAGTATATAGATATATGCCTGTGTGCTATCAGTATATAGATATATGCCTGTGTGCTATCAGTATATAGATATATGCCTGTGTATTATCAGTATATAGATATATGCCTGTGTACTATCAGTATATAGATATATGCCTGTGTATTATCAGTATATAGATATATGCCTGTGTACTATCAGTATATAGATATATGCCTGTGTATTATCAGTATATAGATATATGCCTGTGTATTATCAGTATATAGATATATGCCTGTGTACTATCAGTGTATATATATATGCCTGTGTGCTATCAGTATATAGATATATGCCTGTGTACTATCAGTATATAGATATATGCCTGTGTGCTATCAGTATATAGATATATGCCTCTGTACTATCAGTATATAGATATATGCCTCTGTACTATCAGTATATAGATGTATGCCTGTGTACTATCAGTATATAGATATATGCCTCTGTACTATCAGTATATAGATATATGCCTCTGTACTATCAGTATATAGATGTATGCCTGTGTACTATCAGTATATAGATATATGCCTGTGTGCTATCAGTATATAGATATATGCCTGTGTGCTATCAGTATATAGATATATGCCTGTGTACTATCAGTATATAGATATATGCCTGTGTACTATCAGTATATAGATATATGCCTGTGTGCTATCAGTATATAGATATATGCCTGTGTGCTATCAGTATATAGATATATGCCTGTGTACTATCAGTATATAGATATATGCCTGTGTACTATCAGTATATAGATATATGCCTGTGTGCTATCAGTGTATAGATATATGCCTGTGTACTATCAGTATATAGATATATGCCTGTGTACTATCAGTGTATAGATATATGCCTGTGTACTATCAGTATATAGATATATGCCTGTGTACTATCAGTATATAGATATATGCCTGTGTACTATCAGTATATAGATATATGCCTGTGTACTATCAGTGTATAGATATATGCCTGTGTACTATCAGTATATAGATATGTGCCTGTGTACTATCAGTGTATAGATATATGCCTGTGTACTATCAGTATATAGATATATGCCTGTGTACTATCAGTATATAGATATATGCCTGTGTACTATCAGTATATAGATATATGCCTGTGTACTATCAGTATATAGATATATGCCTGTGTACTATCAGTATATAGATATATGCCTGTGTACTATCAGTATATAGATATATGCCTGTGTACTATCAGTATATAGATATATGCCTGTGTGCTATCAGTATATAGATATATGCCTATGTACTATCAGTATATAGATATATGCCTGTGTGCTATCAGTATATAGATATATGCCTGTGTACTATCAGTATATAGATATATGCCTGTGTACTATCAGTGTATAGATATATGCCTGTGTACTATCAGTATATAGATATATGCCTGTGTACTATCAGTATATAGATATATGCCTGTGTGCTATCAGTATATAGATATATGCCTGTGTACTATCAGTATATAGATATATGCCTGTGTGCTATCAGTATATAGATATATGCCTGTGTACTATCAGTATATAGATATATGCCTGTGTATAGATATATGCCTGTGTACTATCAGTATATAGATATATGCCTGTGTACTATCAGTATATAGATATATGCCTGTGTGCTATCAGTATATAGATATATGCCTGTGTACTATCAGTATATAGATATATGCCTGTGTGCTATCAGTATATAGATATATGCCTGTGTACTATCAGTATATAGATATATGCCTGTGTACTATCAGTATATAGATATATGCCTGTGTACTATCAGTATATAGATATATGCCTGTGTGCTATCAGTATATAGATATATGCCTGTGTACTATCAGTATATAGATATATGCCTGTGTGCTATCAGTATATAGATATATGCCTGTGTACTATCAGTATATAGATATATGCCTGTGTATAGATATATGCTTGTGTACTATCAGTATATAGATATATGCCTGTGTACTATCAGTATATAGATATATGCCTGTGTGCTATCAGTATATAGATATATGCCTGTGTACTATCAGTATATAGATATATGCCTGTGTGCTATCAGTATATAGATATATGCCTGTGTACTATCAGTATATAGATATATGCCTGTGTACTATCAGTATATAGATATATGCCTGTGTACTATCAGTATATAGATATATGCCTGTGTGCTATCAGTGTATAGATATATGGCTGTGTACTATCAGTATATAGATATATGCCTGTGTACTATCAGTGTATAGATATATGCCTGTGTACTATCAGTATATAGATATGTGCCTGTGTACTATCAGTGTATAGATATATGCCTGTGTACTATCAGTATATAGATATATGCCTGTGTACTATCAGTATATAGATATATGCCTGTGTACTATCAGTATATAGATATATGCCTGTGTGCTATCAGTGTATAGATATATGGCTGTGTACTATCAGTATATAGATATATGCCTGTGTACTATCAGTATATAGATATATGCCTGTGTACTATCAGTATATAGATATATGCCTGTGTACTATCAGTATATAGATATATGCCTGTGTACTATCAGTATATAGATATATGCCTGTGTACTATCAGTATATAGATATATGCCTGTGTGCTATCAGTATATAGATATATGCCTGTGTGCTATCAGTATATAGATATATGCCTCTGTACTATCAGTATATAGATATGTGCCTGTGTACTATCAGTATATAAATATATGCCTGTGTGCTATCAGTATATAGATATATACCTGTGTGCTATCAGTATATAGATATATGCCTGTGTGCTATCAGTATATAGATATATGCCTGTGTACTATCAGTATATAGATATATGCCTGTGTGCTATCAGTATATAGATATATGCCTGTGTATTATCAGTATATATATATATATATGCCTGTGTACTATCAGTATATAGATATATGCCTGTGTGCTATCAGTGTATATATATATGCCTGTGTACTATCAGTATATAGATATATGCCTGTGTGCTATCAGTATATAGATATATGCCTGTGTACTATCAGTATATAGATATATGCCTGTGTACTATCAGTATATAGATATATGCCTGTGTACTATCAGTGTATAGATATATGCCTGTGTGCTATCAGTATATAGATATATGCCTGTGTACTATCAGTATATAGATATATGCCTGTATGCTATCAGTATATAGATATATGCCTGTGTACTATCAGTATATAGATATATGCCTGTGTACTATCAGTATATAGATATATGCCTGTGTGCTATCAGTGTATAGATATATGGCTGTGTACTATCAGTATATAGATATATGCCTGTGTACTATCAGTATATAGATATATGCCTGTGTACTATCAGTATATAGATATATGCCTGTGTACTATCAGTATATAGATATATGCCTGTGTACTATCAGTGTATATATATATGCCTGTGTACTATCAGTATATAGATATGTGCCTGTGTACTATCAGTGTATAGATATATGCCTGTGTACTATCAGTATATAGATATATGCCTGTGTACTATCAGTATATAGATATATGCCTGTGTACTATCAGTATATAGATATATGCCTGTGTACTATCAGTATATAGATATATGCCTGTGTACTATCAGTATATAGATATATGCCTGTGTACTATCAGTATATAGATATATGCCTGTGTACTATCAGTATATAGATATATGCCTGTGTGCTATCAGTATATAGATATATGCCTATGTACTATCAGTATATAGATATATGCCTGTGTGCTATCAGTATATAGATATATGCCTGTGTACTATCAGTATATAGATATATGCCTGTGTGCTATCAGTATATAGATATATGCCTGTGTACTATCAGTATATAGATATATGCCTGTGTACTATCAGTATATAGATATATGCCTGTGTACTATCAGTATATAGATATATGCCTGTGTGCTATCAGTATATAGATATATGCCTGTGTGCTATCAGTATATTGATATGTGCCTGTGTACTATCAGTATATAGATATATGCCTGTGTACTATCAGTATATAGATATATACCTGTGTGCTATCAGTATATAGATATATGCCTGTGTACTATCAGTATATAGATATATGCCTGTGTGCTATCAGTATATAGATATATGCCTCTGTACTATCAGTATATAGATATGTGCCTGTGTACTATCAGTATATAGATATATGCCTGTGTACTATCAGTATATAGATATATGCCTGTGTGCTATCAGTATATAGATATATGCCTGTGTACTATCAGTATATAGATATATGCCTGTGTGCTATCAGTATATAGATATATGCCTGTGTATTATCAGTATATATATATATGCCTGTGTACTATCAGTATATAGATATATGCCTGTGTGCTATCAGTGTATATATATATGCCTGTGTGCTATCAGTGTATATATATATGCCTGTGTACTATCAGTATATAGATATATGCCTGTGTGCTATCAGTATATAGATATATGCCTGTGTACTATCAGTGTATAGATATATGCCTGTGTGCTATCAGTATATAGATATATGCCTGTGTACTATCAGTGTATAGATATATGCCTGTGTACTATCAGTATATAGATATATACCTGTGTGCTATCAGTATATAAATATATGCCTGTGTACTATCAGTATATAGATATATGCCTGTGTACTATCAGTATATAGATATATGCCTGTGTGCTATCAGTATATAGATATATGCCTGTGTATTATCAGTATATAGATATATGCCTGTGTACTATCAGTATATAGATATATGCCTGTGTACTATCAGTATATAGATATATGCCTGTGTGCTATCAGTGTATAGATATATGCCTGTGTGCTATCAGTGTATAGATATATGCCTGTGTACTATCAGTATATAGATATATGCCTGTGTACTATCAGTATATAGATATATGCCTGTGTACTATCAGTATATAGATATATGCCTGTGTGCTATCAGTATATAGATATATGCCTGTGTATTATCAGTATATAGATATATGCCTGTGTACTATCAGTATATAGATATATGCCTGTGTACTATCAGTATATAGATATATGCCTGTGTGCTATCAGTATATAGATATATGCCTGTGTACTATCAGTTTATAGATATATGCCTGTGTACTATCAGTATATAGATATATGCCTGTGTACTATCAGTATATAGATATATGCCTGTGTGCTATCAGTATATAGATATATGCCTGTGTACTATCAGTATATAGATATATGCCTGTGTGCTATCAGTATATAGATATATGCCTGTGTACTATCAGTATATAGATATATGCCTGTGTACTATCAGTGTATAGATATATGCCTGTGTACTATCGGTATATAGATATATGCCTGTGTACTATCGGTATATAGATATATGCCTGTGTGCTATCAGTATATAGATATATGCCTGTGTGCTATCAGTATATAGATATATGCCTGTGTGCTATCAGTATATAGATATATGCCTGTGTGCTATCAGTATATAGATATATGCCTGTGTGCTATCAGTATATAGATATATGCCTGTGTGCTATCAGTATATAGATATATGCCTGTGTGCTATCAGTATATAGATATATGCCTGTGTGCTATCAGTATATAGATATATGCCTGTGTACTATCAGTATATAGATATATGCCTGTGTGCTATCAGTATATAGATATATGCCTGTGTATTATCAGTATATATATATATGCCTGTGTACTATCAGTATATAGATATATGCCTGTGTACTATCAGTGTATATATATATGCCTGTGTACTATCAGTATATAGATATATGCCTGTGTGCTATCAGTATATAGATATATGCCTGTGTACTATCAGTGTATAGATATATGCCTGTGTACTATCAGTATATAGATATATACCTGTGTGCTATCAGTATATAAATATATGCCTGTGTACTATCAGTATATAGATATATGCCTGTGTACTATCAGTATATAGATATATGCCTGTGTGCTATCAGTATATAGATATATGCCTGTGTATTATCAGTATATAGATATATGCCTGTGTACTATCAGTATATAGATATATGCCTGTGTACTATCAGTATATAGATATATACCTGTGTGCTATCAGTATATAGATATATGCCTGTGTACTATCAGTATATAGATATATGCCTGTGTGCTATCAGTATATAGATATATGCCTGTGTATTATCAGTATATAGATATATGCCTGTGTACTATCAGTATATAGATATATGCCTGTGTACTATCAGTGTATATATATATGCCTGTGTGCTATCAGTATATAGATATATGCCTGTGTACTATCAGTATATAGATATATGCCTGTGTGCTATCAGTATATAGATATATGCCTCTGTGCTATCAGTATATAGATATATGCCTCTGTGCTATCAGTATATAGATGTATGCCTGTGTACTATCAGTATATAGATATATGCCTGTGTGCTATCAGTATATAGATATATGCCTCTGTGCTATCAGTATATAGATGTATGCCTCTGTGCTATCAGTATATAGATGTATGCCTGTGTACTATCAGTATATAGATATATGCCTGTGTACTATCAGTATATAGATATATGCCTGTGTACTATCAGTATATAGATATATGCCTGTGTACTATCAGTATATAGATATATGGCTGTGTACTATCAGTATATAGATATATGCCTGTGTACTATCAGTGTATAGATATATGCCTGTGTGCTATCAGTATATAGATATATGCCTGTGTGCTATCAGTGTATAGATATATGCCTGTGTTCTATCAGAGTATAGATATATGCCTGTGTGCTATCAGTATATAGATATATGCCTGTGTACTATCAGTATATAGATATATGCCTGTGTACTATCAGTATATAGATATATGCCTGTATGCTATCAGTATATAGATATATGCCTGTGTACTATCAGTATATAGATATATGCCTGTGTGCTATCAGTATATAGATATATGCCTGTGTACTATCAGTATATAGATATATGCCTGTGTACTATCAGTATATAGATATATGCCTGTGTACTATCAGTATATAGATATATGCCTGTGTGCTATCAGTGTATAGATATATGGCTGTGTACTATCAGTATATAGATATATGCCTGTGTACTATCAGTGTATAGATATATGCCTGTGTACTATCAGTATATAGATATGTGCCTGTGTACTATCAGTGTATAGATATATGCCTGTGTACTATCAGTATATAGATATATGCCTGTGTACTATCAGTATATAGATATATGCCTGTGTACTATCAGTATATAGATATATGCCTGTGTACTATCAGTGTATAGATATATGCCTGTGTACTATCAGTATATAGATATGTGCCTGTGTACTATCAGTGTATAGATATATGCCTGTGTACTATCAGTATATAGATATATGCCTGTGTACTATCAGTATATAGATATATGCCTGTGTACTATCAGTATATAGATATATGCCTGTGTACTATCAGTATATAGATATATGCCTGTGTACTATCAGTATATAGATATATGCCTGTGTACTATCAGTATATAGATATATGCCTGTGTACTATCAGTATATAGATATATGCCTGTGTACTATCAGTATATAGATATATGCCTGTGTACTATCAGTATATAGATATATGCCTGTGTACTATCAGTATATAGATATATGCCTGTGTACTATCAGTATATAGATATATGCCTGTGTACTATCAGTATATAGATATATGCCTGTGTACTATCAGTATATAGATATATGCCTGTGTACTATCAGTATATAGATATATGCCTGTGTACTATCAGTATATAGATATATTGCTGTGTACTATCAGTGTATAGATATATGCCTGTGTACTATCAGTGTATAGATATATGCCTGTGTACTATCAGTGTATAGATATATGCCTGTGTACTATCAGTATATACATATATGCCTGTGTACTATCAGTATATAGATATATGCCTGTGTACTATCAGTATATAGATATATGCCTGTGTGCTATCAGTTTATAGATATATGCCTGTGTGCTATCAGTATATAGATATATGCCTGTGTACTATCAGTATATAGATATATGCCTGTGTGCTATCAGTATATAGATATATGCCTGTGTACTATCAGTATATAGATATATGCCTGTGTGCTATCAGTATATAGATATATGCCTGTGTACTATCAGTATATAGATATATGCCTGTGTACTATCAGTATATAGATATATGCCTGTGTACTATCAGTATATAGATATATGCCTGTGTACTATCAGTATATAGATATATGCCTGTGTACTATCAGTGTATAGATATATGCCTGTGTGCTATCAGTGTATAGATATATGCCTGTGTACTATCAGTGTATAGATATATGCCTGTGTACTATCAGTGTATAGATATATGCCTGTGTACTATCAGTATATAGATATATGCCTGTGTACTATCAGTATATAGATATATGCCTGTGTACTATCAGTATATAGATATATGCCTGTGTGCTATCAGTTTATAGATATATGCCTGTGTACTATCAGTATATAGATATATGCCTGTGTGCTATCAGTATATAGATATATGCCTGTGTGCTATCAGTATATAGATATATGCCTGTGTACTATCAGTATATAGATATATGCCTGTGTACTATCAGTATATAGATATATGCCTGTGTGCTATCAGTATATAGATATATGCCTGTGTACTATCAGTGTATAGATATATGCCTGTGTACTATCAGTGTATAGATATATGCCTGTGAGCTATCAGTATATAGATATATGCCTGTGTGCTATCAGTATATAGATATATGCCTGTGTGCTATCAGTATATAGATATATGCCTGTGTGCTATCAGTATATAGATATATGCCTGTGTACTATCAGTATATAGATATATGCCTGTGTACTATCAGTATATAGATATATGCCTGTGTACTATCAGTATATAGATATATGCCTGTGTGCTATCAGTATATAGATGTATGCCTGTGTACTATCAGTATATAGATATATGCCTGTGTGCTATCAGTATATAAATATATGCCTGTGTGCTATCAGTATATAGATATATGCCTGTGTACTATCAGTATATAGATATATGCCTGTGTGCTATCAGTATATAGATATATGCCTGTGTATTATCAGTATATAGATATATGCCTGTGTACTATCAGTATATAGATATATGCCTGTGTACTATTAGTATATAGATATATGCCTGTGTACTATCAGTATATAGATATATGCCTGTGTACTATCAGTATATAGATATATGCCTGTGTACTATCAGTGTATATATATATGCCTGTGTACTATCAGTATATAGATATATGCCTGTGTACTATCAGTATATAGATATATGCCTGTGTGCTATCAGTATATAGATATATGCCTGTGTACTATCAGTATATAGATATATGCCTGTGTACTATCAGTATATAGATCTATGCCTGTGTACTATCAGTATATAGATATATGCCTGTGTGCTATCAGTATATAGATATATGCCTCTGTGCTATCAGTATATAGATATGTGCCTGTGTACTATCAGTATATAGATATATGCCTGTGTACTATCAGTATATAGATATATACCTGTGTGCTATCAGTATATAGATATATGCCTGTGTACTATCAGTATATAGATATATGCCTGTGTGCTATCAGTATATAGATATATGCCTGTGTGCTATCAGTATATAGATATATGCCTCTGTACTATCAGTATATAGATATGTGCCTGTGTACTATCAGTATATAGATATATGCCTGTGTTCTATCAGTATATAGATATATACCTGTGTGCTATCAGTATATAGATATATGCCTGTGTACTATCAGTATATAGATATATGCCTGTGTACTATCAGTATATAGATATATGCCTGTGTGCTATCAGTATATAGCTATATGCCTGTGTAT
Organism: Rhinoderma darwinii; assembly: GCF_050947455.1. Taxonomy (NCBI): domain Eukaryota; kingdom Metazoa; phylum Chordata; class Amphibia; order Anura; family Rhinodermatidae; genus Rhinoderma; species Rhinoderma darwinii. Next base: position 149,696 of record NW_027464083.1, read on the forward strand.
TATCAGTATATAGATATATGCCTGTGTACTATCAGTATATAGATATATGCCTGTGTACTATCAGTGTATATATATATGTCTGTGTGCTATCAGTATATAGATATATGCCTGTGTACTATCAGTATATAGATATATGCCTGTGTGCTATCAGTATATAGATATATGCCTGTGTACTATCAGTATATAGATGTATGCCTGTGTACTATCAGTATATAGATATATGCCTGTGTGCTATCAGTATATAGATATATGCCTCTGTACTATCAGTATATAGATGTATGCCTGTGTACTATCAGTATATAGATATATGCCTGTGTACTATCAGTATATAGATATATGCCTGTGTACTATCAGTATATAGATATATGCCTGTGTACTATCAGTATATAGATATATGCCTGTGTACTATCAGTATATAGATATATGCCTGTGTACTATCAGTATATAGATATATGCCTGTGTACTATCAGTATATAGATATATGCCTGTGTACTATCAGTATATAGATATATGCCTGTGTACTATCAGTATATAGATATATGCCTGTGTACTATCAGTATATAGATATATGCCTGTGTACTATAAGTATATAGATATATGCCTGTGTGCTATCAGTTTATAGATATATGCCTGTGTGCTATCAGTATATAGATATATGCCTGTGTACTATCAGTATATAGATGTATGCCTGTGTACTATCAGTATATAGATATATGCCTGTGTACTATCAGTATATAGATATATGCCTGTGTACTATCAGTATATAGATATATGCCTGTGTACTATCAGTATATAGATATATGCCTGTGTACTATCAGTATATAGATATATGCCTGTGTACTATCAGTATATAGATATATGCCTGTGTACTATCAGTATATAGATATGTGCCTGTGTACTATCAGTATATAGATATATGCCTGTGTACTATCAGTATATAGATATATTGCTGTGTACTATCAGTGTATAGATATATGCCTGTGTACTATCAGTGTATAGATATATGCCTGTGTACTATCAGTGTATAGATATATGCCTGTGTACTATCAGTATATAGATATATGCCTGTGTACTATCAGTATATAGATATATGCCTGTGTGCTATCAGTTTATAGATATATGCCTGTGTACTATCAGTATATAGATATATGCCTGTGTACTATCAGTATATAGATATATGCCTGTGTGCTATCAGTATATAGATATATGCCTGTGTACTATCAGTATATAGATATATGCCTGTGTACTATCAGTATATAGATATATGCCTGTGTGCTATCAGTATATAGATATATGCCTGTGTACTATCAGTGTATAGATATATGCCTGTGTACTATCAGTATATAGATATATGCCTGTGAGCTATCAGTATATAGATATATGCCTGTGTACTATCAGTATATAGATATATGCCTGTGTACTATTAGTATATAGATATATGCCTGTGTACTATCAGTATATAGATATATGCCTGTGTACTATCAGTATATAGATATATGCCTGTGTACTATCAGTGTATATATATATGCCTGTGTACTATCAGTATATAGATATATGCCTGTGTACTATCAGTATATAGATATATGCCTGTGTGCTATCAGTATATAGATATATGCCTGTGTACTATCAGTATATAGATATATGCCTGTGTACTATCAGTATATAGATCTATGCCTGTGTACTATCAGTATATAGATATATGCCTGTGTGCTATCAGTATATAGATATATGCCTCTGTGCTATCAGTATATAGATATATGCCTGTGTACTATCAGTATATAGATATATGCCTGTGTACTATCAGTATATAGATATATGCCTGTGTGCTATCAGTTTATAGATATATGCCTGTGTACTATCAGTATATAGATATATGCCTGTGTACTATCAGTATATAGATATATGCCTGTGTGCTATCAGTATATAGATATATGCCTGTGTACTATCAGTATATAGATATATGCCTGTGTACTATCAGTATATAGATATATGCCTGTGTGCTATCAGTATATAGATATATGCCTGTGTACTATCAGTGTATAGATATATGCCTGTGTACTATCAGTATATAGATATATGCCTGTGAGCTATCAGTATATAGATATATGCCTGTGTACTATCAGTATATAGATATATGCCTGTGTACTATTAGTATATAGATATATGCCTGTGTACTATCAGTATATAGATATATGCCTGTGTACTATCAGTATATAGATATATGCCTGTGTACTATCAGTGTATATATATATGCCTGTGTACTATCAGTATATAGATATATGCCTGTGTACTATCAGTATATAGATATATGCCTGTGTGCTATCAGTATATAGATATATGCCTGTGTACTATCAGTATATAGATATATGCCTGTGTACTATCAGTATATAGATCTATGCCTGTGTACTATCAGTATATAGATATATGCCTGTGTGCTATCAGTATATAGATATATGCCTGTGTGCTATCAGTATATAGATATATGCCTCTGTGCTATCAGTATATAGATGTATGCCTGTGTACTATCAGTATATAGATATATGCCTGTGTGCTATCAGTATATAGATATATGCCTCTGTGCTATCAGTATATAGATGTATGCCTCTGTGCTATCAGTATATAGATGTATGCCTGTGTACTATCAGTATATAGATATATGCCTGTGTACTATCAGTATATAGATATATGCCTGTGTACTATCAGTATATAGATATATGCCTGTGTACTATCAGTATATAGATATATGGCTGTGTACTATCAGTATATAGATATATGCCTGTGTACTATCAGTGTATAGATATATGCCTGTGTGCTATCAGTATATAGATATATGCCTGTGTGCTATCAGTGTATAGATATATGCCTGTGTTCTATCAGAGTATAGATATATGCCTGTGTGCTATCAGTATATAGATATATGCCTGTGTACTATCAGTATATAGATATATGCCTGTGTACTATCAGTATATAGATATATGCCTGTATGCTATCAGTATATAGATATATGCCTGTGTACTATCAGTATATAGATATATGCCTGTGTGCTATCAGTATATAGATATATGCCTGTGTACTATCAGTATATAGATATATGCCTGTGTACTATCAGTATATAGATATATGCCTGTGTACTATCAGTATATAGATATATGCCTGTGTGCTATCAGTGTATAGATATATGCCTGTGTACTATCAGTATATAGATATATGCCTGTGTACTATCAGTATATAGATATATGCCTGTGTACTATCAGTATATAGATATATGCCTGTGTACTATCAGTGTATAGATATATGCCTGTGTACTATCAGTATATAGATATGTGCCTGTGTACTATCAGTGTATAGATATATGCCTGTGTACTATCAGTATATAGATATATGCCTGTGTACTATCAGTATATAGATATATGCCTGTGTACTATCAGTATATAGATATATGCCTGTGTACTATCAGTATATAGATCTATGCCTGTGTACTATCAGTATATAGATATATGCCTGTGTGCTATCAGTATATAGATATATGCCTCTGTGCTATCAGTATATAGATGTATGCCTGTGTACTATCAGTATATAGATATATGCCTGTGTGCTATCAGTATATAGATGTATGCCTGTGTACTATCAGTATATAGATATATGCCTGTGTACTATCAGTATATAGATATATGCCTGTGTACTATCAGTATATAGATATATGCCTGTGTACTATCAGTATATAGATATATGCCTCTGTGCTATCAGTATATAGATGTATGCCTGTGTACTATCAGTATATAGATATATGCCTGTGTGCTATCAGTATATAGATATATGCCTCTGTGCTATCAGTATATAGATGTATGCCTCTGTGCTATCAGTATATAGATGTATGCCTGTGTACTATCAGTATATAGATATATGCCTGTGTACTATCAGTATATAGATATATGCCTGTGTACTATCAGTATATAGATATATGCCTGTGTACTATCAGTATATAGATATATGGCTGTGTACTATCAGTATATAGATATATGCCTGTGTACTATCAGTGTATAGATATATGCCTGTGTGCTATCAGTATATAGATATATGCCTGTGTGCTATCAGTGTATAGATATATGCCTGTGTTCTATCAGAGTATAGATATATGCCTGTGTACTATCAGTATATAGATATATGCCTGTATGCTATCAGTATATAGATATATGCCTGTGTACTATCAGTATATAGATATATGCCTGTGTACTATCAGTATATAGATATATGCCTGTATGCTATCAGTATATAGATATATGCCTGTGTACTATCAGTATATAGATATATGCCTGTGTGCTATCAGTATATAGATATATGCCTGTGTACTATCAGTATATAGATATATGCCTGTGTACTATCAGTATATAGATATATGCCTGTGTACTATCAGTATATAGATATATGCCTGTGTGCTATCAGTGTATAGATATATGCCTGTGTGCTATCAGTATATAGATATATGCCTGTGTACTATCAGTATATAGATATATGCCTGTGTACTATCAGTATATAGATATATGCCTGTGTACTATCAGTGTATAGATATATGCCTGTGTACTATCAGTATATAGATATGTGCCTGTGTACTATCAGTGTATAGATATATGCCTGTGTACTATCAGTATATAGATATATGCCTGTGTACTATCAGTATATAGATATATGCCTGTGTACTATCAGTATATAGATATATGCCTGTGTACTATCAGTATATAGATATATGCCTGTGTACTATCAGTATATAGATATATGCCTGTGTACTATCAGTATATAGATATATGCCTGTGTACTATCAGTATATAGATATATGCCTGTGTACTATCAGTATATAGATATATGCCTGTGTACTATCAGTATATAGATATATGCCTGTGTACTATCAGTATATAGATATATGCCTGTGTACTATCAGTATATAGATATATGCCTGTGTACTATCAGTATATAGATATATGCCTGTGTACTATCAGTATATAGATATATGCCTGTGTACTATCAGTATATAGATATATGCCTGTGTACTATCAGTATATAGATATATTGCTGTGTACTATCAGTGTATAGATATATGCCTGTGTACTATCAGTGTATAGATATATGCCTGTGTACTATCAGTGTATAGATATATGCCTGTGTACTATCAGTATATAGATATATGCCTGTGTACTATCAGTATATAGATATATGCCTGTGTACTATCAGTATATAGATATATGCCTGTGTGCTATCAGTTTATAGATATATGCCTGTGTGCTATCAGTATATAGATATATGCCTGTGTGCTATCAGTATATAGATATATGCCTGTGTGCTATCAGTATATAGATATATGCCTGTGTACTATCAGTATATAGATATATGCCTGTGTGCTATCAGTATATAGATATATGCCTGTGTGCTATCAGTATATAGATATATGCCTGTGTACTATCAGTATATAGATATATGCCTGTGTACTATCAGTATATAGATATATGCCTGTGTGCTATCAGTATATAGATATATGCCTGTGTACTATCAGTATATAGATATATGCCTGTGTACTATCAGTATATAGATATATGCCTGTGTACTATCAGTATATAGATATATGCCTGTGTACTATCAGTATATAGATATATGCCTGTGTGCTATCAGTGTATAGATATATGCCTGTGTGCTATCAGTGTATAGATATATGCCTGTGTACTATCAGTGTATAGATATATGCCTGTGTACTATCAGTGTATAGATATATGCCTGTGTACTATCAGTATATAGATATATGCCTGTGTATTATCAGTATATAGATATATGCCTGTGTGCTATCAGTGTATAGATATATGGCTGTGTATTATCAGTATATAGATATATGCCTCTGTGCTATCAGTATATAGATATATGCCTCTGTGCTATCAGTATATAGATATATGCCTGTGTACTATCAGTATATAGATATATGCCTGTGTGCTATCAGTATATAAATATATGCCTGTGTACTATCAGTATATAGATATATGCCTGTGTACTATCAGTATATAGATATATGCCTGTGTGCTATCAGTATATAGATATATGCCTGTGTATTATCAGTATATAGATATATGCCTGTGTACTATCAGTATATAGATATATGCCTGTGTACTATCAGTATATAGATATATGCCTGTGTACTATCAGTATATAGATATATGCCTGTGTACTATCAGTATATAGATATATGCCTGTGTACTATCAGTGTATATATATATGCCTGTGTACTATCAGTATATAGATATATGCCTGTGTATTATCAGTATATAGATATATGCCTGTGTGCTATCAGTATATAGATATATGCCTGTGTACTATCAGTATATAGATATATGCCTGTGTACTATCAGTATATAGATCTATGCCTGTGTACTATCAGTATATAGATATATGCCTGTGTGCTATCAGTATATAGATATATGCCTCTGTACTATCAGTATATAGATATGTGCCTGTGTACTATCAGTATATAGATATATGCCTGTGTACTATCAGTGTATAGATATATGCCTGTGTACTATCAGTGTATAGATATATGCCTGTGTACTATCAGTATATAGATATGTGCCTGTGTACTATCAGTGTATAGATATATGCCTGTGTACTATCAGTATATAGATATATGCCTGTGTACTATCAGTATATAGATATATGCCTGTGTACTATCAGTATATAGATATATGCCTGTGTGCTATCAGTGTATAGATATATGGCTGTGTACTATCAGTATATAGATATATGCCTGTGTACTATCAGTATATAGATATATGCCTGTGTACTATCAGTATATAGATATATGCCTGTGTACTATCAGTATATAGATATATGCCTGTGTACTATCAGTATATAGATATATGCCTGTGTACTATCAGTATATAGATATATGCCTGTGTGCTATCAGTATATAGATATATGCCTGTGTGCTATCAGTATATAGATATATGCCTCTGTACTATCAGTATATAGATATATGCCTGTGTGCTATCAGTGTATAGATATATGGCTGTGTACTATCAGTATATAGATATGTGCCTGTGTACTATCAGTATATAGATATATGCCTGTGTACTATCAGTATATAGATATATACCTGTGTGCTATCAGTATATAGATATATGCCTGTGTACTATCAGTATATAGATATATGCCTGTGTGCTATCAGTATATAGATATATGCCTGTGTGCTATCAGTATATAGATATATGCCTCTGTACTATCAGTATATAGATATGTGCCTGTGTACTATCAGTATATAGATATATGCCTGTGTTCTATCAGTATATAGATATATACCTGTGTGCTATCAGTATATAGATATATGCCTGTGTACTATCAGTATATAGATATATGCCTGTGTACTATCAGTATATAGATATATGCCTGTGTGCTATCAGTATATAGATATATGCCTGTGTATTATCAGTATATAGATATATGCCTGTGTACTATCAGTATATAGATATATGCCTGTGTACTATCAGTGTATATATATATGCCTGTGTGCTATCAGTATATAGATATATGCCTGTGTACTATCAGTATATAGATATATGCCTGTGTGCTATCAGTATATAGATATATGCCTGTGTACTATCAGTATATAGATGTATGCCTGTGTACTATCAGTATATAGATATATGCCTGTGTGCTATCAGTATATAGATATATGCCTCTGTACTATCAGTATATAGATGTATGCCTGTGTACTATCAGTATATAGATATATGCCTGTGTACTATCAGTATATAGATATATGCCTGTGTACTATCAGTATATAGATATATGCCTGTGTACTATCAGTATATAGATATATGCCTGTGTACTATCAGTATATAGATATATGCCTGTGTACTATCAGTATATAGATATATGCCTGTGTACTATCAGTATATAGATATATGCCTGTGTACTATCAGTATATAGATATATGCCTGTGTACTATCAGTATATAGATATATGCCTGTGTACTATCAGTATATAGATATATGCCTGTGTACTATAAGTATATAGATATATGCCTGTGTGCTATCAGTTTATAGATATATGCCTGTGTGCTATCAGTATATAGATATATGCCTGTGTACTATCAGTATATAGATGTATGCCTGTGTACTATCAGTATATAGATATATGCCTGTGTACTATCAGTATATAGATATATGCCTGTGTACTATCAGTATATAGATATATGCCTGTGTACTATCAGTATATAGATATATGCCTGTGTACTATCAGTATATAGATATATGCCTGTGTACTATCAGTATATAGATATATGCCTGTGTACTATCAGTATATAGATATGTGCCTGTGTACTATCAGTATATAGATATATGCCTGTGTACTATCAGTATATAGATATATTGCTGTGTACTATCAGTGTATAGATATATGCCTGTGTACTATCAGTGTATAGATATATGCCTGTGTACTATCAGTGTATAGATATATGCCTGTGTACTATCAGTATATAGATATATGCCTGTGTACTATCAGTATATAGATATATGCCTGTGTGCTATCAGTTTATAGATATATGCCTGTGTACTATCAGTATATAGATATATGCCTGTGTACTATCAGTATATAGATATATGCCTGTGTGCTATCAGTATATAGATATATGCCTGTGTACTATCAGTATATAGATATATGCCTGTGTACTATCAGTATATAGATATATGCCTGTGTACTATCAGTATATAGATATATGCCTGTGTGCTATCAGTATATAGATATATGCCTGTGTACTATCAGTATATAGATATATGCCTGTGTGCTATCAGTATATAGATATATGCCTGTGTACTATCAGTGTATAGATATATGCCTGTGTACTATCAGTATATAGATATATGCCTGTGAGCTATCAGTATATAGATATATGCCTGTGTACTATCAGTATATAGATATATGCCTGTGTACTATTAGTATATAGATATATGCCTGTGTACTATCAGTATATAGATATATGCCTGTGTACTATCAGTATATAGATATATGCCTGTGTACTATCAGTGTATATATATATGCCTGTGTACTATCAGTATATAGATATATGCCTGTGTACTATCAGTATATAGATATATGCCTGTGTGCTATCAGTATATAGATATATGCCTGTGTACTATCAGTATATAGATATATGCCTGTGTACTATCAGTATATAGATCTATGCCTGTGTACTATCAGTATATAGATATATGCCTGTGTGCTATCAGTATATAGATATATGCCTCTGTGCTATCAGTATATAGATATATGCCTCTGTGCTATCAGTATATAGATGTATGCCTGTGTACTATCAGTATATAGATATATGCCTGTGTGCTATCAGTATATAGATATATGCCTCTGTGCTATCAGTATATAGATGTATGCCTCTGTGCTATCAGTATATAGATGTATGCCTGTGTACTATCAGTATATAGATATATGCCTGTGTACTATCAGTATATAGATATATGCCTGTGTACTATCAGTATATAGATATATGCCTGTGTACTATCAGTATATAGATATATGGCTGTGTACTATCAGTATATAGATATATGCCTGTGTACTATCAGTGTATAGATATATGCCTGTGTGCTATCAGTATATAGATATATGCCTGTGTACTATCAGTATATAGATCTATGCCTGTGTACTATCAGTATATAGATATATGCCTGTGTGCTATCAGTATATAGATATATGCCTCTGTGCTATCAGTATATAGATATATGCCTCTGTGCTATCAGTATATAGATGTATGCCTGTGTACTATCAGTATATAGATATATGCCTGTGTGCTATCAGTATATAGATATATGCCTCTGTGCTATCAGTATATAGATGTATGCCTCTGTGCTATCAGTATATAGATGTATGCCTGTGTACTATCAGTATATAGATATATGGCTGTGTACTATCAGTATATAGATATATGCCTGTGTACTATCAGTGTATAGATATATGCCTGTGTGCTATCAGTATATAGATATATGCCTGTGTGCTATCAGTGTATAGATATATGCCTGTGTTCTATCAGAGTATAGATATATGCCTGTGTGCTATCAGTATATAGATATATGCCTGTGTACTATCAGTATATAGATATATGCCTGTGTACTATCAGTATATAGATATATGCCTGTATGCTATCAGTATATAGATATATGCCTGTGTACTATCAGTATATAGATATATGCCTGTGTACTATCAGTATATAGATATATGCCTGTGTACTATCAGTATATAGATATATGCCTGTGTACTATCAGTGTATAGATATATGCCTGTGTGCTATCAGTATATAGATATATGCCTGTGTACTATCAGTATATAGATATATGCCTGTATGCTATCAGTGTATAGATATATGGCTGTGTACTATCAGTATATAGATATATGCCTGTGTACTATCAGTGTATAGATATATGCCTGTGTACTATCAGTATATAGATATATGCCTGTGTACTATCAGTATATAGATATATGCCTGTGTACTATCAGTATATAGATATATGCCTGTGTACTATCAGTGTATAGATATATGCCTGTGTACTATCAGTATATAGATATGTGCCTGTGTACTATCAGTGTATAGATATATGCCTGTGTACTATCAGTATATAGATATATGCCTGTGTACTATCAGTATATAGATATATGCCTGTGTACTATCAGTATATAGATATATGCCTGTGTACTATCAGTATATAGATATATGCCTGTGTACTATCAGTATATAGATATATGCCTGTGTACTATCAGTATATAGATATATGCCTGTGTACTATCAGTATATAGATATATGCCTGTGTGCTATCAGTATATAGATATATGCCTATGTACTATCAGTATATAGATATATGCCTGTGTGCTATCAGTATATAGATATATGCCTGTGTACTATCAGTATATAGATATATGCCTGTGTACTATCAGTATATAGATATATGCCTGTGTGCTATCAGTATATAGATATATGCCTGTGTACTATCAGTATATAGATATATGCCTGTGTACTATCAGTATATAGATATATGCCTGTGTACGATCAGTATATAGATATATGCCTGTGTGCTATCAGTATATAGATATATGCCTGTGTACTATCAGTATATAGATATGTGCCTGTGTACTATCAGTATATAGATATATGCCTGTGTACTATCAGTATATAGATATATACCTGTGTGCTATCAGTATATAGATATATGCCTGTGTACTATCAGTATATAGATATATGCCTGTGTGCTATCAGTATATAGATATATGCCTCTGTACTATCAGTATATAGATATGTGCCTGTGTACTATCAGTATATAGATATATGCCTGTGTACTATCAGTATATAGATATATACCTGTGTGCTATCAGTATATAGATATATGCCTGTGTGCTATCAGTATATAGATATATGCCTGTGTACTATCAGTATATAGATATATGCCTGTGTGCTATCAGTATATAGATATATGCCTGTGTATTATCAGTATATATATATATGCCTGTGTACTATCAGTATATAGATATATGCCTGTGTGCTATCAGTGTATATATATATGCCTGTGTACTATCAGTATATAGATATATGCCTGTGTGCTATCAGTATATAGATATATGCCTGTGTACTATCAGTGTATAGATATATGCCTGTGTGCTATCAGTATATAGATATATGCCTGTGCACTATCAGTGTATAGATATATGCCTGTGTACTATCAGTATATAGATATATACCTGTGTGCTATCAGTATATAAATATATGCCTGTGTACTATCAGTATATAGATATATGCCTGTGTACTATCAGTATATAGATATATGCCTGTGTGCTATCAGTATATAGATATATGCCTGTGTATTATCAGTATATAGATATATGCCTGTGTACTATCAGTATATAGATATATGCCTGTGTACTATCAGTATATAGATATATGCCTGTGTGCTATCAGTGTATAGATATATGCCTGTGTACTATCAGTATATAGATATATGCCTGTGTACTATCAGTATATAGATATATGCCTGTGTACTATCAGTATATAGATATATGCCTGTGTGCTATCAGTATATAGATATATGCCTGTGTATTATCAGTATATAGATATATGCCTGTGTACTATCAGTATATAGATATATGCCTGTGTACTATCAGTATATAGATATATGCCTGTGTGCTATCAGTATATAGATATATGCCTGTGTGCTATCAGTTTATAGATATATGCCTGTGTACTATCAGTATATAGATATATGCCTGTGTACTATCAGTATATAGATATATGCCTGTGTGCTATCAGTATATAGATATATGCCTGTGTGCTATCAGTATATAGATATATGCCTGTGTGCTATCAGTATATAGATATATGCCTGTGTACTATCAGTATATAGATATATGCCTGTGTACTATCAGTGTATAGATATATGCCTGTGTACTATCGGTATATAGATATATGCCTGTGTACTATCAGTATATAGATATATGCCTGTGTGCTATCAGTATATAGATATATGCCTGTGTGCTATCAGTATATAGATATATGCCTGTGTGCTATCAGTATATAGATATATGCCTGTGTGCTATCAGTATATAGATATATGCCTGTGTGCTATCAGTATATAGATATATGCCTGTGTGCTATCAGTATATAGATATATGCCTGTGTACTATCAGTATATAGATATATGCCTGTGTGCTATCAGTGTATAGATATATGGCTGTGTGCTATCAGTATATAGATATATGCCTGTGTACTATCAGTATATAGATATATGCCTGTGTACTATCAGTATATAGATATATGCCTGTGTACTATCAGTGTATAGATATATGCCTGTGTACTATCAGTATATAGATATGTGCCTGTGTACTATCAGTGTATAGATATATGCCTGTGTACTATCAGTATATAGATATATGCCTGTGTACTATCAGTATATAGATATATGCCTGTGTACTATCAGTATATAGATATATGCCTGTGTGCTATCAGTGTATAGATATATGGCTGTGTACTATCAGTGTATAGATATATGCCTGTGTACTATCAGTGTATAGATATATGCCTGTGTACTATCAGTATATAGATATGTGCCTGTGTACTATCAGTGTATAGATATATGCCTGTGTACTATCAGTATATAGATATATGCCTGTGTACTATCAGTATATAGATATATGCCTGTGTACTATCAGTATATAGATATATGCCTGTGTACTATCAGTATATAGATATATGCCTGTGTACTATCAGTATATAGATATATGCCTGTGTACTATCAGTATATAGATATATGCCTGTGTACTATCAGTATATAGATATATGCCTGTGTACTATCAGTATATAGATATATGCCTGTGTACTATCAGTATATAGATATATGCCTGTGTACTATCAGTATATAGATATATGCCTGTGTACTATCAGTATATAGATATATGCCTGTGTACTATCAGTATATAGATATATGCCTGTGTACTATCAGTATATAGATATATGCCTGTGTACTATCAGTATATAGATATATGCCTGTGTACTATCAGTATATAGATATATGCCTGTGTACTATCAGTATATAGATATATGCCTGTGTACTATCAGTATATAGATATATTGCTGTGTACTATCAGTGTATAGATATATGCCTGTGTACTATCAGTGTATAGATATATGCCTGTGTACTATCAGTGTATAGATATATGCCTGTGTACTATCAGTATATAGATATATGCCTGTGTACTATCAGTATATAGATATATGCCTGTGTACTATCAGTATATAGATATATGCCTGTGTACTATCAGTATATAGACATATGCTTGTGTGCTATCAGTTTATAGATATATGCCTGTGTGCTATCAGTATATAGATATATGCCTGTGTACTATCAGTATATAGATATATGCCTGTGTGCTATCAGTATATAGATATATGCCTGTGTGCTATCAGTATATAGATATATGCCTGTGTACTATCAGTATATAGATATATGCCTGTGTGCTATCAGTATATAGATATATGCCTGTGTACTATCAGTATATAGATATATGCCTGTGTACTATCAGTATATAGATATATGCCTGTGTACTATCAGTATATAGATATATGCCTGTGTACTATCAGTATATAGATATATGCCTGTGTACTATCAGTATATAGATATATGCCTGTGTACTATCAGTATATAGATATATGCCTGTGTACTATCAGTGTATAGATATATGGCTGTGTACTATCAGTGTATAGATATATGCCAGTGTACTATCAGTATATAGATATATGCCTGTGTACTATCAGTATATAGATATATTGCTGTGTACTATCAGTGTATAGATATATGCCTGTGTACTATCAGTGTATAGATATATGCCTGTGTACTATCAGTGTATAGATATATGCCTGTGTACTATCAGTGTATAGATATATGCCTGTGTACTATCAGTATATAGATATATGCCTGTGTACTATCAGTATATAGATATATGCCTGTGTACTATCAGTATATAGATATATGCCTGTGTGCTATCAGTTTATAGATATATGCCTGTGTACTATCAGTATATAGATATATGCCTGTGTGCTATCAGTATATAGATATATGCCTGTGTGCTATCAGTATATAGATATATGCCTGTGTGCTATCAGTATATAGATATATGCCTGTGTACTATCAGTATATAGATATATGCCTGTGTGCTATCAGTATATAGATATATGCCTGTGTACTATCAGTATATAGATATATGCCTGTGTACTATCAGTATATAGATATATGCCTGTGTGCTATCAGTATATAGATATATGCCTGTGTGCTATCAGTATATAGATATATGCCTGTGTGCTATCAGTATATAGATATATGCCTGTGTACTATCAGTATATAGATATGTGCCTGTGTACTATCAGTATATAGATATATGCCTGTGTGCTATCAGTATATAGATATATGCCTGTGTGCTATCAGTATATAGATATATGCCTGTGTGCTATCAGTATATAGATATATGCCTGTGTGCTATCAGTATATAGATATATGCCTGTGTATTATCAGTATATATATATATGCCTGTGTACTATCAGTATATAGATATATGCCTGTGTACTATCAGTGTATATATATATGCCTGTGTACTATCAGTATATAGATATATGCCTGTGTGCTATCAGTATATAGATATATGCCTGTGTACTATCAGTGTATAGATATATGCCTGTGTACTATCAGTATATAGATATATACCTGTGTGCTATCAGTATATAAATATATGCCTGTGTACTATCAGTATATAGATATATGCCTGTGTACTATCAGTATATAGATATATGCCTGTGTGCTATCAGTATATAGATATATGCCTGTGTATTATCAGTATATAGATATATGCCTGTGTACTATCAGTATATAGATATATGCCTGTGTACTATCAGTATATAGATATATACCTGTGTGCTATCAGTATATAGATATATGCCTGTGTACTATCAGTATATAGATATATGCCTGTGTGCTATCAGTATATAGATATATGCCTGTGTATTATCAGTATATAGATATATGCCTGTGTACTATCAGTATATAGATATATGCCTGTGTACTATCAGTGTATATATATATGCCTGTGTGCTATCAGTATATAGATATATGCCTGTGTACTATCAGTATATAGATATATGCCTGTGTGCTATCAGTATATAGATATATGCCTCTGTGCTATCAGTATATAGATATATGCCTCTGTGCTATCAGTATATAGATGTATGCCTGTGTACTATCAGTATATAGATATATGCCTGTGTGCTATCAGTATATAGATATATGCCTCTGTGCTATCAGTATATAGATGTATGCCTCTGTGCTATCAGTATATAGATGTATGCCTGTGTACTATCAGTATATAGATATATGCCTGTGTACTATCAGTATATAGATATATGCCTGTGTACTATCAGTATATAGATATATGCCTGTGTACTATCAGTATATAGATATATGGCTGTGTACTATCAGTATATAGATATATGCCTGTGTACTATCAGTGTATAGATATATGCCTGTGTGCTATCAGTATATAGATATATGCCTGTGTGCTATCAGTGTATAGATATATGCCTGTGTTCTATCAGAGTATAGATATATGCCTGTGTGCTATCAGTATATAGATATATGCCTGTGTACTATCAGTATATAGATATATGCCTGTGTACTATCAGTATATAGATATATGCCTATATGCTATCAGTATATAGATATATGCCTGTGTACTATCAGTATATAGATATATGCCTGTGTGCTATCAGTATATAGATATATGCCTGTGTACTATCAGTATATAGATATATGCCTGTGTACTATCAGTATATAGATATATGCCTGTGT
The DNA here is from genome assembly GCF_050947455.1 of Rhinoderma darwinii. NCBI lineage: Eukaryota > Metazoa > Chordata > Amphibia > Anura > Rhinodermatidae > Rhinoderma > Rhinoderma darwinii. The sequence goes on from NW_027464083.1 coordinate 166,108, forward strand.
ACTATCAGTATATAGATATATGCCTGTGTGCTATCAGTGTATAGATATATGGCTGTGTACTATCAGTATATAGATATATGCCTGTGTACTATCAGTGTATAGATATATGCCTGTGTACTATCAGTATATAGATATGTGCCTGTGTACTATCAGTGTATAGATATATGCCTGTGTACTATCAGTGTATAGATATATGCCTGTGTACTATCAGTATATAGATATATGCCTGTGTACTATCAGTATATAGATATATGCCTGTGTACTATCAGTGTATAGATATATGCCTGTGTACTATCAGTATATAGATATGTGCCTGTGTACTATCAGTGTATAGATATATGCCTGTGTACTATCAGTATATAGATATATGCCTGTGTACTATCAGTATATAGATATATGCCTGTGTACTATCAGTATATAGATATATGCCTGTGTACTATCAGTATATAGATATATGCCTGTGTACTATCAGTATATAGATATATGCCTGTGTACTATCAGTATATAGATATATGCCTGTGTACTATCAGTATATAGATATATGCCTGTGTACTATCAGTATATAGATATATGCCTGTGTACTATCAGTATATAGATATATGCCTGTGTACTATCAGTATATAGATATATGCCTGTGTACTATCAGTATATAGATATATGCCTGTGTACTATCAGTATATAGATATATGCCTGTGTACTATCAGTATATAGATATATGCCTGTGTACTATCAGTATATAGATATATGCCTGTGTACTATCAGTATATAGATATATTGCTGTGTACTATCAGTGTATAGATATATGCCTGTGTACTATCAGTGTATAGATATATGCCTGTGTACTATCAGTGTATAGATATATGCCTGTGTACTATCAGTATGTACATATATGCCTGTGTACTATCAGTATATAGATATATGCCTGTGTACTATCAGTATATAGATATATGCCTGTGTGCTATCAGTTTATAGATATATGCCTGTGTGCTATCAGTATATAGATATATGCCTGTGTACTATCAGTATATAGATATATGCCTGTGTGCTATCAGTATATAGATATATGCCTGTGTACTATCAGTATATAGATATATGCCTGTGTGCTATCAGTATATAGATATATGCCTGTGTACTATCAGTATATAGATATATGCCTGTGTACTATCAGTATATAGATATATGCCTGTGTACTATCAGTATATAGATATATGCCTGTGTACTATCAGTATATAGATATATGCCTGTGTACTATCAGTGTATAGATATATGCCTGTGTGCTATCAGTGTATAGATATATGCCTGTGTACTATCAGTGTATAGATATATGCCTGTGTACTATCAGTGTATAGATATATGCCTGTGTACTATCAGTATATAGATATATGCCTGTGTACTATCAGTATATAGATATATGCCTGTGTACTATCAGTATATAGATATATGCCTGTGTGCTATCAGTTTATAGATATATGCCTGTGTACTATCAGTATATAGATATATGCCTGTGTGCTATCAGTATATAGATATATGCCTGTGTGCTATCAGTATATAGATATATGCCTGTGTACTATCAGTATATAGATATATGCCTGTGTACTATCAGTATATAGATATATGCCTGTGTGCTATCAGTATATAGATATATGCCTGTGTACTATCAGTGTATAGATATATGCCTGTGTACTATCAGTGTATAGATATATGCCTGTGAGCTATCAGTATATAGATATATGCCTGTGTGCTATCAGTATATAGATATATGCCTGTGTGCTATCAGTATATAGATATATGCCTGTGTGCTATCAGTATATAGATATATGCCTGTGTACTATCAGTATATAGATATATGCCTGTGTACTATCAGTATATAGATATATGCCTGTGTACTATCAGTATATAGATATATGCCTGTGTACTATCAGTATATAGATGTATGCCTGTGTACTATCAGTATATAGATATATGCCTGTGTGCTATCAGTATATAAATATATGCCTGTGTACTATCAGTATATAGATATATGCCTGTGTACTATCAGTATATAGATATATGCCTGTGTGCTATCAGTATATAGATATATGCCTGTGTATTATCAGTATATAGATATATGCCTGTGTACTATCAGTATATAGATATATGCCTGTGTACTATTAGTATATAGATATATGCCTGTGTACTATCAGTATATAGATATATGCCTGTGTACTATCAGTATATAGATATATGCCTGTGTGCTATCAGTATATAGATATATGCCTGTGTGCTATCAGTATATAGATATATGCCTCTGTACTATCAGTATATAGATATGTGCCTGTGTACTATCAGTATATAGATATATGCCTGTGTTCTATCAGTATATAGATATATACCTGTGTGCTATCAGTATATAGATATATGCCTGTGTACTATCAGTATATAGATATATGCCTGTGTACTATCAGTATATAGATATATGCCTGTGTGCTATCAGTATATAGATATATGCCTGTGTATTATCAGTATATAGATATATGCCTGTGTACTATCAGTATATAGATATATGCCTGTGTACTATCAGTGTATATATATATGCCTGTGTGCTATCAGTATATAGATATATGCCTGTGTACTATCAGTATATAGATATATGCCTGTGTGCTATCAGTATATAGATATATGCCTGTGTACTATCAGTATATAGATGTATGCCTGTGTACTATCAGTATATAGATATATGCCTGTGTGCTATCAGTATATAGATATATGCCTCTGTACTATCAGTATATAGATGTATGCCTGTGTACTATCAGTATATAGATATATGCCTGTGTACTATCAGTATATAGATATATGCCTGTGTACTATCAGTATATAGATATATGCCTGTGTACTATCAGTATATAGATATATGCCTGTGTACTATCAGTATATAGATATATGCCTGTGTACTATCAGTATATAGATATATGCCTGTGTACTATCAGTATATAGATATATGCCTGTGTACTATCAGTATATAGATATATGCCTGTGTACTATCAGTATATAGATATATGCCTGTGTACTATCAGTATATAGATATATGCCTGTGTACTATAAGTATATAGATATATGCCTGTGTGCTATCAGTTTATAGATATATGCCTGTGTGCTATCAGTATATAGATATATGCCTGTGTACTATCAGTATATAGATGTATGCCTGTGTACTATCAGTATATAGATATATGCCTGTGTACTATCAGTATATAGATATATGCCTGTGTACTATCAGTATATAGATATATGCCTGTGTACTATCAGTATATAGATATATGCCTGTGTACTATCAGTATATAGATATATGCCTGTGTACTATCAGTATATAGATATATGCCTGTGTACTATCAGTATATAGATATGTGCCTGTGTACTATCAGTATATAGATATATGCCTGTGTACTATCAGTATATAGATATATTGCTGTGTACTATCAGTGTATAGATATATGCCTGTGTACTATCAGTGTATAGATATATGCCTGTGTACTATCAGTGTATAGATATATGCCTGTGTACTATCAGTATATAGATATATGCCTGTGTACTATCAGTATATAGATATATGCCTGTGTGCTATCAGTTTATAGATATATGCCTGTGTACTATCAGTATATAGATATATGCCTGTGTACTATCAGTATATAGATATATGCCTGTGTGCTATCAGTATATAGATATATGCCTGTGTACTATCAGTATATAGATATATGCCTGTGTACTATCAGTATATAGATATATGCCTGTGTACTATCAGTATATAGATATATGCCTGTGTGCTATCAGTATATAGATATATGCCTGTGTACTATCAGTATATAGATATATGCCTGTGTGCTATCAGTATATAGATATATGCCTGTGTACTATCAGTGTATAGATATATGCCTGTGTACTATCAGTATATAGATATATGCCTGTGAGCTATCAGTATATAGATATATGCCTGTGTACTATCAGTATATAGATATATGCCTGTGTACTATTAGTATATAGATATATGCCTGTGTACTATCAGTATATAGATATATGCCTGTGTACTATCAGTATATAGATATATGCCTGTGTACTATCAGTGTATATATATATGCCTGTGTACTATCAGTATATAGATATATGCCTGTGTACTATCAGTATATAGATATATGCCTGTGTGCTATCAGTATATAGATATATGCCTGTGTACTATCAGTATATAGATATATGCCTGTGTACTATCAGTATATAGATCTATGCCTGTGTACTATCAGTATATAGATATATGCCTGTGTGCTATCAGTATATAGATATATGCCTCTGTGCTATCAGTATATAGATATATGCCTCTGTGCTATCAGTATATAGATGTATGCCTGTGTACTATCAGTATATAGATATATGCCTGTGTGCTATCAGTATATAGATATATGCCTCTGTGCTATCAGTATATAGATGTATGCCTCTGTGCTATCAGTATATAGATGTATGCCTGTGTACTATCAGTATATAGATATATGCCTGTGTACTATCAGTATATAGATATATGCCTGTGTACTATCAGTATATAGATATATGCCTGTGTACTATCAGTATATAGATATATGGCTGTGTACTATCAGTATATAGATATATGCCTGTGTACTATCAGTGTATAGATATATGCCTGTGTGCTATCAGTATATAGATATATGCCTGTGTACTATCAGTATATAGATCTATGCCTGTGTACTATCAGTATATAGATATATGCCTGTGTGCTATCAGTATATAGATATATGCCTCTGTGCTATCAGTATATAGATATATGCCTCTGTGCTATCAGTATATAGATGTATGCCTGTGTACTATCAGTATATAGATATATGCCTGTGTGCTATCAGTATATAGATATATGCCTCTGTGCTATCAGTATATAGATGTATGCCTCTGTGCTATCAGTATATAGATGTATGCCTGTGTACTATCAGTATATAGATATATGCCTGTGTACTATCAGTATATAGATATATGCCTGTGTACTATCAGTATATAGATATATGCCTGTGTACTATCAGTATATAGATATATGGCTGTGTACTATCAGTATATAGATATATGCCTGTGTACTATCAGTGTATAGATATATGCCTGTGTGCTATCAGTATATAGATATATGCCTGTGTGCTATCAGTGTATAGATATATGCCTGTGTTCTATCAGAGTATAGATATATGCCTGTGTGCTATCAGTATATAGATATATGCCTGTGTACTATCAGTATATAGATATATGCCTGTGTACTATCAGTATATAGATATATGCCTGTATGCTATCAGTATATAGATATATGCCTGTGTACTATCAGTATATAGATATATGCCTGTGTACTATCAGTATATAGATATATGCCTGTGTACTATCAGTATATAGATATATGCCTGTGTGCTATCAGTGTATAGATATATGGCTGTGTACTATCAGTATATAGATATATGCCTGTGTACTATCAGTGTATAGATATATGCCTGTGTACTATCAGTATATAGATATGTGCCTGTGTACTATCAGTGTATAGATATATGCCTGTGTACTATCAGTATATAGATATATGCCTGTGTACTATCAGTATATAGATATATGCCTGTATACTATCAGTATATAGATATATGCCTGTGTACTATCAGTGTATAGATATATGCCTGTGTACTATCAGTATATAGATATGTGCCTGTGTACTATCAGTGTATAGATATATGCCTGTGTACTATCAGTATATAGATATATGCCTGTGTACTATCAGTATATAGATATATGCCTGTGTACTATCAGTATATAGATATATGCCTGTGTACTATCAGTATATAGATATATGCCTGTGTACTATCAGTATATAGATATATGCCTGTGTACTATCAGTATATAGATATATGCCTGTGTACTATCAGTATATAGATATATGCCTGTGTACTATCAGTATATAGATATATGCCTGTGTACTATCAGTATATAGATATATGCCTGTGTACTATCAGTATATAGATATATGCCTGTGTACTATCAGTATATAGATATATGCCTGTGTACTATCAGTATATAGATATATGCCTGTGTACTATCAGTATATAGATATATGCCTGTGTACTATCAGTATATAGATATATGCCTGTGTACTATCAGTATATAGATATATTGCTGTGTACTATCAGTGTATAGATATATGCCTGTGTACTATCAGTGTATAGATATATGCCTGTGTACTATCAGTGTATAGATATATGCCTGTGTACTATCAGTATATACATATATGCCTGTGTACTATCAGTATATAGATATATGCCTGTGTACTATCAGTATATAGATATATGCCTGTGTGCTATCAGTTTATAGATATATGCCTGTGTGCTATCAGTATATAGATATATGCCTGTGTACTATCAGTATATAGATATATGCCTGTGTGCTATCAGTATATAGATATATGCCTGTGTACTATCAGTATATAGATATATGCCTGTGTGCTATCAGTATATAGATATATGCCTGTGTACTATCAGTATATAGATATATGCCTGTGTACTATCAGTATATAGATATATGCCTGTGTACTATCAGTATATAGATATATGCCTGTGTACTATCAGTATATAGATATATGCCTGTGTACTATCAGTGTATAGATATATGCCTGTGTGCTATCAGTGTATAGATATATGCCTGTGTGCTATCAGTGTATAGATATATGCCTGTGTACTATCAGTGTATAGATATATGCCTGTGTACTATCAGTGTATAGATATATGCCTGTGTACTATCAGTATATAGATATATGCCTGTGTACTATCAGTATATAGATATATGCCTGTGTGCTATCAGTTTATAGATATATGCCTGTGTGCTATCAGTATATAGATATATGCCTGTGTGCTATCAGTATATAGATATATGCCTGTGTGCTATCAGTATATAGATATATGCCTGTGTACTATCAGTATATAGATATATGCCTGTGTACTATCAGTATATAGATATATGCCTGTGTGCTATCAGTATATAGATATATGCCTGTGTACTATCAGTGTATAGATATATGCCTGTGTACTATCAGTGTATAGATATATGCCTGTGAGCTATCAGTATATAGATATATGCCTGTGTGCTATCAGTATATAGATATATGCCTGTGTGCTATCAGTATATAGATATATGCCTGTGTGCTATCAGTATATAGATATATGCCTGTGTACTATCAGTATATAGATATATGCCTGTGTACTATCAGTATATAGATATATGCCTGTGTACTATCAGTATATAGATATATGCCTGTGTACTATCAGTATATAGATGTATGCCTGTGTACTATCAGTATATAGATATATGCCTGTGTGCTATCAGTATATAAATATATGCCTGTGTACTATCAGTATATAGATATATGCCTGTGTACTATCAGTATATAGATATATGCCTGTGTGCTATCAGTATATAGATATATGCCTGTGTATTATCAGTATATAGATATATGCCTGTGTACTATCAGTATATAGATATATGCCTGTGTACTATTAGTATATAGATATATGCCTGTGTACTATCAGTATATAGATATATGCCTGTGTACTATCAGTATATAGATATATGCCTGTGTACTATCAGTGTATATATATATGCCTGTGTACTATCAGTATATAGATATATGCCTGTGTACTATCAGTATATAGATATATGCCTGTGTGCTATCAGTATATAGATATATGCCTGTGTACTATCAGTATATAGATATATGCCTGTGTACTATCAGTATATAGATCTATGCCTGTGTACTATCAGTATATAGATATATGCCTGTGTGCTATCAGTATATAGATATATGCCTCTGTACTATCAGTATATAGATATGTGCCTGTGTACTATCAGTATATAGATATATGCCTGTGTACTATCAGTATATAGATATATACCTGTGTGCTATCAGTATATAGATATATGCCTGTGTACTATCAGTATATAGATATATGCCTGTGTGCTATCAGTATATAGATATATGCCTGTGTGCTATCAGTATATAGATATATGCCTCTGTACTATCAGTATATAGATATGTGCCTGTGTACTATCAGTATATAGATATATGCCTGTGTTCTATCAGTATATAGATATATACCTGTGTGCTATTAGTATATAGATATATGCCTGTGTGCTATCAGTATATAGATATATGCCTGTGTACTATCAGTATATAGATATATGCCTGTGTGCTATCAGTATATAGATATATGCCTGTGTATTATCAGTATATAGATATATGCCTGTGTACTATCAGTATATAGATATATGCCTGTGTACTATCAGTGTATATATATATGCCTGTGTGCTATCAGTATATAGATATATGCCTGTGTACTATCAGTATATAGATATATGCCTGTGTGCTATCAGTATATAGATATATGCCTCTCTACTATCAGTATATAGATATGTGCCTGTGTACTATCAGTATATAGATATATGCCTGTGTACTATCAGTATATAGATATATGCCTGTGTACTATCAGTATATAGATATATGCCTGTGTGCTATCAGTATATAGATATATGCCTGTGTATTATCAGTATATAGATATATGCCTGTGTACTATCAGTATATAGATATATGCCTGTGTACTATCAGTGTATATATATATGCCTGTGTGCTATCAGTATATAGATATATGCCTGTGTGCTATCAGTATATAGATATATGCCTGTGTACTATCAGTGTATAGATATATGCCTGTGTGCTATCAGTATATAGATATATGCCTGTGTACTATCAGTATATAGATATATGCCTGTATGCTATCAGTATATAGATATATGCCTGTGTACTATCAGTATATAGATATATGCCTGTGTACTATCAGTATATAGATATATGCCTGTGTGCTATCAGTGTATAGATATATGGCTGTGTACTATCAGTATATAGATATATGCCTGTGTACTATCAGTGTATAGATATATGCCTGTGTACTATCAGTATATAGATATATGCCTGTGTACTATCAGTATATAGATATATGCCTGTGTACTATCAGTATATAGATATATGCCTGTGTACTATCAGTGTATAGATATATGCCTGTGTACTATCAGTATATAGATATATGGCTGTGTACTATCAGTATATAGATATATGCCTGTGTACTATCAGTGTATAGATATATGCCTGTGTGCTATCAGTATATAGATATATGCCTGTGTGCTATCAGTGTATAGATATATGCCTGTGTTCTATCAGAGTATAGATATATGCCTGTGTGCTATCAGTATATAGATATATGCCTGTGTACTATCAGTATATAGATATATGCCTGTGTACTATCAGTATATAGATATATGCCTGTATGCTATCAGTATATAGATATATGCCTGTGTACTATCAGTATATAGATATATGCCTGTGTGCTATCAGTATATAGATATATGCCTGTGTACTATCAGTATATAGATATATGCCTGTGTACTATCAGTATATAGATATATGCCTGTGTACTATCAGTATATAGATATATGCCTGTGTGCTATCAGTGTATAGATATATGGCTGTGTACTATCAGTATATAGATATATGCCTGTGTACTATCAGTGTATAGATATATGCCTGTGTACTATCAGTATATAGATATGTGCCTGTGTACTATCAGTGTATAGATATATGCCTGTGTACTATCAGTATATAGATATATGCCTGTGTACTATCAGTATATAGATATATGCCTGTGTACTATCAGTATATAGATATATGCCTGTGTACTATCAGTATATAGATATATGCCTGTGTGCTATCAGTATATAGATATATGCCTGTGTGCTATCAGTATATAGATATATGCCTGTGTACTATCAGTATATAGATATATGCCTGTGTACTATCAGTATATAGATATATGCCTGTGTGCTATCAGTATATAGATATATGCCTGTGTACTATCAGTGTATAGATATATGCCTGTGTACTATCAGTGTATAGATATATGCCTGTGAGCTATCAGTATATAGATATATGCCTGTGTGCTATCAGTATATAGATATATGCCTGTGTGCTATCAGTATATAGATATATGCCTGTGTGCTATCAGTATATAGATATATGCCTGTGTACTATCAGTATATAGATATATGCCTGTGTACTATCAGTATATAGATATATGCCTGTGTACTATCAGTATATAGATATATGCCTGTGTACTATCAGTATATAGATGTATGCCTGTGTACTATCAGTATATAGATATATGCCTGTGTGCTATCAGTATATAAATATATGCCTGTGTACTATCAGTATATAGATATATGCCTGTGTACTATCAGTATATAGATATATGCCTGTGTGCTATCAGTATATAGATATATGCCTGTGTATTATCAGTATATAGATATATGCCTGTGTACTATCAGTATATAGATATATGCCTGTGTACTATTAGTATATAGATATATGCCTGTGTACTATCAGTATATAGATATATGCCTGTGTACTATCAGTATATAGATATATGCCTGTGTACTATCAGTGTATATATATATGCCTGTGTACTATCAGTATATAGATATATGCCTGTGTACTATCAGTATATAGATATATGCCTGTGTGCTATCAGTATATAGATATATGCCTGTGTACTATCAGTATATAGATATATGCCTGTGTACTATCAGTATATAGATCTATGCCTGTGTACTATCAGTATATAGATATATGCCTGTGTGCTATCAGTATATAGATATATGCCTCTGTACTATCAGTATATAGATATGTGCCTGTGTACTATCAGTATATAGATATATGCCTGTGTACTATCAGTATATAGATATATACCTGTGTGCTATCAGTATATAGATATATGCCTGTGTACTATCAGTATATAGATATATGCCTGTGTGCTATCAGTATATAGATATATGCCTGTGTGCTATCAGTATATAGATATATGCCTCTGTACTATCAGTATATAGATATGTGCCTGTGTACTATCAGTATATAGATATATGCCTGTGTTCTATCAGTATATAGATATATACCTGTGTGCTATCAGTATATAGATATATGCCTGTGTACTATCAGTATATAGATATATGCCTGTGTACTATCAGTATATAGATATATGCCTGTGTGCTATCAGTATATAGATATATGCCTGTGTATTATCAGTATATAGATATATGCCTGTGTACTATCAGTATATAGATATATGCCTGTGTACTATCAGTGTATATATATATGCCTGTGTGCTATCAGTATATAGATATATGCCTGTGTACTATCAGTATATAGATATATGCCTGTGTGCTATCAGTATATAGATATATGCCTCTCTACTATCAGTATATAGATATGTGCCTGTGTACTATCAGTATATAGATATATGCCAGTGTACTATCAGTATATAGATATATGCCTGTGTACTATCAGTATATAGATATATGCCTGTGTGCTATCAGTATATAGATATATGCCTGTGTATTATCAGTATATAGATATATGCCTGTGTACTATCAGTATATAGATATATGCCTGTGTACTATCAGTGTATATATATATGCCTGTGTGCTATCAGTATATAGATATATGCCTGTGTGCTATCAGTATATAGATATATGCCTGTGTACTATCAGTGTATAGATATATGCCTGTGTGCTATCAGTATATAGATATATGCCTGTGTACTATCAGTATATAGATATATGCCTGTATGCTATCAGTATATAGATATATGCCTGTGTACTATCAGTATATAGATATATGCCTGTGTACTATCAGTATATAGATATATGCCTGTGTGCTATCAGTGTATAGATATATGGCTGTGTACTATCAGTATATAGATATATGCCTGTGTACTATCAGTGTATAGATATATGCCTGTGTACTATCAGTATATAGATATATGCCTGTGTACTATCAGTATATAGATATATGCCTGTGTACTATCAGTATATAGATATATGCCTGTGTACTATCAGTGTATAGATATATGCCTGTGTACTATCAGTATATAGATATGTGCCTGTGTACTATCAGTGTATAGATATATGCCTGTGTACTATCAGTATATAGATATATGCCTGTGTACTATCAGTATATAGATATATGCCTGTGTACTATCAGTATATAGATATATGCCTGTGTACTATCAGTATATAGATATATGCCTGTGTACTATCAGTATATAGATATATGCCTGTGTACTATCAGTATATAGATATATGCCTGTGTACTATCAGTATATAGATATATGCCTGTGTGCGATCAGTATATAGATATATGCCTATGTACTATCAGTATATAGATATATGCCTGTGTGCTATCAGTATATAGATATATGCCTGTGTACTATCAGTATATAGATATATGCCTGTGTGCTATCAGTATATAGATATATGCCTGTGTACTATCAGTATATAGATATATGCCTGTGTACTATCAGTATATAGATATATGCCTGTGTACTATCAGTATATAGATATATGCCTGTGTGCTATCAGTATATAGATATATGCCTGTGTACTATCAGTATATAGATATGTGCCTGTGTACTATCAGTATATAGATATATGCCTGTGTACTATCAGTATATAGATATATACCTGTGTGCTATCAGTATATAGATATATGCCTGTGTACTATCAGTATATAGATATATGCCTGTGTGCTATCAGTATATAGATATATGCCTCTGTACTATCAGTATATAGATATGTGCCTGTGTACTATCAGTATATAGATATATGCCTGTGTACTATCAGTATATAGATATATACCTGTGTGCTATCAGTATATAGATATATGCCTGTGTGCTATCAGTATATAGATATATGCCTGTGTACTATCAGTATATAGATATATGCCTGTGTGCTATCAGTATATAGATATATGCCTGTGTATTATCAGTATATATATATATGCCTGTGTACTATCAGTATATAGATATATGCCTGTGTGCTATCAGTGTATATATATATGCCTGTGTACTATCAGTATATAGATATATGCCTGTGTGCTATCAGTATATAGATATATGCCTGTGTACTATCAGTGTATAGATATATGCCTGTGTGCTATCAGTATATAGATATATGCCTGTGTACTATCAGTGTATAGATATATGCCTGTGTACTATCAGTATATAGATATATACCTGTGTGCTATCAGTATATAAATATATGCCTGTGTACTATCAGTATATAGATATATGCCTGTGTACTATCAGTATATAGATATATGCCTGTGTGCTATCAGTATATAGATATATGCCTGTGTATTATCAGTATATAGATATATGCCTGTGTACTATCAGTATATAGATATATGCCTGTGTACTATCAGTATATAGATATATGCCTGTGTGCTATCAGTGTATAGATATATGCCTGTGTGCTATCAGTGTATAGATATATGCCTGTGTACTATCAGTGTATAGATATATGCCTGTGTATTATCAGTATATAGATTTGTGCCTGTGTACTATCAGTGTATAGATATATGCCTGTGTGCTATCAGTATATAGATATATGCCTGTGTACTATCAGTTTATAGATATATGCCTGTGTACTATCAGTATATAGATATATGCCTGTGTACTATCAGTATATAGATATATGCCTGTGTGCTATCAGTATATAGATATATGCCTGTGTACTATCAGTATATAGATATATGCCTGTGTGCTATCAGTATATAGATATATGCCTGTGTACTATCAGTATATAGATATATGCCTGTGTACTATCGGTGTATAGATATATGCCTGTGTACTATCGGTATATAGATATATGCCTGTGTACTATCAGTATATAGATATATGCCTGTGTGCTATCAGTATATAGATATATGCCTGTGTGCTATCAGTATATAGATATATGCCTGTGTGCTATCAGTATATAGATATATGCCTGTGTGCTATCAGTATATAGATATATGCCTGTGTGCTATCAGTATATAGATATATGCCTGTGTACTATCAGTATATAGATATATGCCTGTGTACTATCAGTATATAGATATATGCCTGTGTGCTATCAGTGTATAGATATATGGCTGTGTGCTATCAGTATATAGATATATGCCTGTGTACTATCAGTATATAGATATATGCCTGTGTACTATCAGTATATAGATATATGCCTGTGTACTATCAGTGTATAGATATATGCCTGTGTACTATCAGTATATAGATATGTGCCTGTGTACTATAAGTGTATAGATATATGCCTGTGTACTATCAGTATATAGATATATGCCTGTGTACTATCAGTATATAGATATATGCCTGTGTACTATCAGTATATAGATATATGCCTGTGTGCTATCAGTGTATAGATATATGGCTGTGTACTATCAGTATATAGATATATGCCTGTGTACTATCAGTGTATAGATATATGCCTGTGTACTATCAGTATATAGATATGTGCCTGTGTACTATCAGTGTATAGATATATGCCTGTGTACTATCAGTATATAGATATATGCCTGTGTACTATCAGTATATAGATATATGCCTGTGTACTATCAGTATATAGATATATGCCTGTGTACTATCAGTATATAGATATATGCCTGTGTACTATCAGTATATAGATATATGCCTGTGTACTATCAGTATATAGATATATGCCTGTGTACTATCAGTATATAGATATATGCCTGTGTACTATCAGTATATAGATATATGCCTGTGTACTATCAGTATATAGATATATGCCTGTGTACTATCAGTATATAGATATATGCCTGTGTACTATCAGTATATAGATATATGCCTGTGTACTATCAGTATATAGATATATGCCTGTGTACTATCAGTATATAGATATATGCCTGTGTACTATCAGTATATAGATATATGCCTGTGTACTATCAGTATATAGATATATGCCTGTGTACTATCAGTATATAGATATATTGCTGTGTACTATCAGTGTATAGATATATGCCTGTGTACTATCAGTGTATAGATATATGCCTGTGTACTATCAGTGTATAGATATATGCCTGTGTACTATCAGTATATAGATATATGCCTGTGTACTATCAGTATATAGATATATGCCTGTGTACTATCAGTATATAGATATATGCCTGTGTACTATCAGTATATAGACATATGCTTGTGTGCTATCAGTTTATAGATATATGCCTGTGTACTATCAGTATATAGATATATGCCTGTGTACTATCAGTATATAGATATATGCCTGTGTGCTATCAGTATATAGATATATGCCTGTGTACTATCAGTATATAGATATATGCCTGTGTGCTATCAGTATATAGATATATGCCTGTGTACTATCAGTATATAGATATATGCCTGTGTACTATCAGTATATAGATATATGCCTGTGTACTATCAGTATATAGATATATGCCTGTGTACTATCAGTATATAGATATATGCCTGTGTACTATCAGTATATAGATATATGCCTGTGTACTATCAGTATATAGATATATGCCTGTGTACTATCAGTGTATAGATATATGGCTGTGTACTATCAGTATATAGATATATGCCAGTGTACTATCAGTATATAGATATATGCCTGTGTACTATCAGTATATAGATATATTGCTGTGTACTATCAGTGTATAGATATATGCCTGTGTACTATCAGTGTATAGATATATGCCTGTGTACTATCAGTGTATAGATATATGCCTGTGTACTATCAGTGTATAGATATATGCCTGTGTACTATCAGTATATAGATATATGCCTGTGTACTATCAGTATATAGATATATGCCTGTGTACTATCAGTATATAGATATATGCCTGTGTGCTATCAGTTTATAGATATATGCCTGTGTACTATCAGTATATAGATATATGCCTGTGTGCTATCAGTATATAGATATATGCCTGTGTGCTATCAGTATATAGATATATGCCTGTGTACTATCAGTATATAGATATATGCCTGTGTACTATCAGTATATAGATATATGCCTGTGTGCTATCAGTATATAGATATATGCCTGTGTACTATCAGTATATAGATATATGCCTGTGTACTATCAGTATATAGATATATGCCTGTGTGCTATCAGTATATAGATATATGCCTGTGTACTATCAGTATATAGATATATGCCTGTGTGCTATCAGTATATAGATATATGCCTGTGTACTATCAGTATATAGATATGTGCCTGTGTACTATCAGTATATAGATATATGCCTGTGTGCTATCAGTATATAGATATATGCCTGTGTGCTATCAGTATATAGATATATGCCTGTGTACTATCAGTATATAGATATATGCCTGTGTGCTATCAGTATATAGATATATGCCTGTGTATTATCAGTATATATATATATATGCCTGTGTACTATCAGTATATAGATATATGCCTGTGTACTATCAGTGTATATATATATGCCTGTGTACTATCAGTATATAGATATATGCCTGTGTGCTATCAGTATATAGATATATGCCTGTGTACTATCAGTGTATAGATATATGCCTGTGTACTATCAGTATATAGATATATACCTGTGTGCTATCAGTATATAAATATATGCCTGTGTACTATCAGTATATAGATATATGCCTGTGTACTATCAGTATATAGATATATGCCTGTGTGCTATCAGTATATAGATATATGCCTGTGTATTATCAGTATATAGATATATGCCTGTGTACTATCAGTATATAGATATATGCCTGTGTACTATCAGTATATAGATATATACCTGTGTGCTATCAGTATATAGATATATGCCTGTGTACTATCAGTATATAGATATATGCCTGTGTGCTATCAGTATATAGATATATGCCTGTGTATTATCAGTATATAGATATATGCCTGTGTACTATCAGTATATAGATATATGCCTGTGTACTATCAGTGTATATATATATGCCTGTGTGCTATCAGTATATAGATATATGCCTGTGTACTATCAGTATATAGATATATGCCTGTGTGCTATCAGTATATAGATATATGCCTCTGTGCTATCAGTATATAGATATATGCCTCTGTGCTATCAGTATATAGATGTATGCCTGTGTGCTATCAGTATATAGATATATGCCTCTGTGCTATCAGTATATAGATGTATGCCTCTGTGCTATCAGTATATAGATGTATGCCTGTGTACTATCAGTATATAGATATATGCCTGTGTACTATCAGTATATAGATATATGGCTGTGTACTATCAGTATATAGATATATGCCTGTGTACTATCAGTGTATAGATATATGCCTGTGTGCTATCAGTATATAGATATATGCCTGTGTGCTATCAGTGTATAGATATATGCCTGTGTTCTATCAGAGTATAGATATATGCCTGTGTGCTATCAGTATATAGATATATGCCTGTGTACTATCAGTATATAGATATATGCCTGTGTACTATCAGTATATAGATATATGCCTGTATGCTATCAGTATATAGATATATGCCTGTGTACTATCAGTATATAGATATATGCCTGTGTGCTATCAGTATATAGATATATGCCTGTGTACTATCAGTATATAGATATATGCCTGTGTACTATCAGTATATAGATATATGCCTGTGTACTATCAGTATATAGATATATGCCTGTGTGCTATCAGTGTATAGATATATGGCTGTGTACTATCAGTATATAGATATATGCCTGTGTACTATCAGTGTATAGATATATGCCTGTGTACTATCAGTATATAGATATGTGCCTGTGTGCTATCAGTGTATAGATATATGGCTGTGTACTATCAGTATATAGATATATGCCTGTGTACTATCAGTGTATAGATATATGCCTGTGTACTATCTGTATATAGATATATGCCTGTGTGCTATCAGTATATAGATATATGCCTGTGTGCTATCAGTATATAGATATAGGCCTGTGTACTATCAGTGTATAGATATATGCCTGTGTACTATCAGTATATAGATATATGCCTGTGTACTATCAGTATATAGATATATGCCTGTGTACTATCAGTATATAGATATATGCCTGTGTACTATCAGTGTATAGATATATGCCTGTGTACTATCAGTATATAGATATGTGCCTGTGTACTATCAGTGTATAGATATATGCCTGTGTACTATCAGTATATAGATATATGCCTGTGTACTATCAGTATATAGATATATGCCTGTGTACTATCAGTATATAGATATATGCCTGTGTACTATCAGTATATAGATATATGCCTGTGTACTATCAGTATATAGATATATGCCTGTGTACTATCAGTATATAGATATATGCCTGTGTACTATCAGTATATAGATATATGCCTGTGTACTATCAGTATATAGATATATGCCTGTGTACTATCAGTATATAGATATATGCCTGTGTACTATCAGTATATAGATATATGCCTGTGTGCTATCAGTATATAGATATATGCCTGTGTACTATCAGTATATAGATATATGCCTGTGTACTATCAGTATATAGATATATGCCTGTGTACTATCAGTATATAGATATATGCCTGTGTGCTATCAGTATATAGATATATGCCTGTGTACTATCAGTATATAGATATATGCCTGTGTGCTATCAGTATATAGATATATGCCTGTGTACTATCAGTATATAGATATATGCCTGTGTACTATCAGTGTATAGATATATGCCTGTGTACTATCGGTATATAGATATATGCCTGTGTACTATCAGTATATAGATATATGCCTGTGTGCTATCAGTATATAGATATATGCCTGTGTGCTATCAGTATATAGATATATGCCTGTGTGCTATCAGTATATAGATATATGCCTGTGTGCTATCAGTATATAGATATATGCCTGTGTGCTATCAGTATATAGATATATGCCTGTGTACTATCAGTATATAGATATATGCCTGTGTACTATCAGTATATAGATATATGCCTGTGTGCTATCAGTGTATAGATATATGGCTGTGTACTATCAGTATATAGATATATGCCTGTGTACTATCAGTATATAGATATATGCCTGTGTACTATCAGTATATAGATATATGCCTGTGTACTATCAGTATATAGATATATGCCTGTGTACTATCAGTATATAGATATATGCCTGTGTACTATCAGTGTATAGATATATGCCTGTGTACTATCAGTATATAGATATGTGCCTGTGTACTATCAGTGTATAGATATATGCCTGTGTACTATCAGTATATAGATATATGCCTGTGTACTATCAGTATATAGATATATGCCTGTGTACTATCAGTATATAGATATATGCCTGTGTGCTATCAGTGTATAGATATATGGCTGTGTACTATCAGTATATAGATATATGCCTGTGTACTATCAGTGTATAGATATATGCCTGTGTACTATCAGTATATAGATATGTGCCTGTGTACTATCAGTGTATAGATATATGCCTGTGTACTATCAGTATATAGATATATGCCTGTGTACTATCAGTATATAGATATATGCCTGTGTACTATCAGTATATAGATATATGCCTGTGTACTATCAGTGTATAGATATATGCCTGTGTGCTATCAGTATATAGATATATGCCTGTGTACTATCAGTATATAGATATATGCCTGTGTACTATCAGTGTATAGATATATGCCTGTGTACTATCAGTGTATAGATATATGCCTGTGTACTATCAGTATATAGATATATGCCTGTGTACTATCAGTATATAGATATATGCCTGTGTACTATCAGTATATAGATATATGCCTGTGTACTATCAGTATATAGACATATGCTTGTGTGCTATCAGTTTATAGATATATGCCTGTGTACTATCAGTATATAGATATATGCCTGTGTACTATCAGTATATAGATATATGCCTGTGTGCTATCAGTATATAGATATATGCCTGTGTACTATCAGTATATAGATATATGCCTGTGTACTATCAGTATATAGATATATGCCTGTGTGCTATCAGTATATAGATATATGCCTGTGTACTATCAGTATATAGATATATACCTGTGTGCTATCAGTATATAGATATATGCCTGTGTACTATCAGTATATAGATATATGCCTGTGTGCTATCAGTATATAGATATATGCCTCTGTACTATCAGTATATAGATATGTGCCTGTGTACTATCAGTATATAGATATATGCCTGTGTACTATCAGTATATAGATATATACCTGTGTGCTATCAGTATATAGATATATGCCTGTGTGCTATCAGTATATAGATATATGCCTGTGTACTATCAGTATATAGATATATGCCTGTGTGCTATCAGTATATAGATATATGCCTGTGTATTATCAGTATATATATATATGCCTGTGTACTATCAGTATATAGATATATGCCTGTGTGCTATCAGTGTATATATATATGCCTGTGTACTATCAGTATATAGATATATGCCTGTGTGCTATCAGTATATAGATATATGCCTGTGTACTATCAGTGTATAGATATA
The DNA here is from genome assembly GCF_050947455.1 of Rhinoderma darwinii. Taxonomy (NCBI): domain Eukaryota; kingdom Metazoa; phylum Chordata; class Amphibia; order Anura; family Rhinodermatidae; genus Rhinoderma; species Rhinoderma darwinii. The sequence continues at coordinate 186,546 of NW_027464083.1, forward strand.
TGCCTGTGTGCTATCAGTATATAGATATATGCCTGTGTACTATCAGTGTATAGATATATGCCTGTGTACTATCAGTATATAGATATATACCTGTGTGCTATCAGTATATAAATATATGCCTGTGTACTATCAGTATATAGATATATGCCTGTGTACTATCAGTATATAGATATATGCCTGTGTGCTATCAGTATATAGATATATGCCTGTGTATTATCAGTATATAGATATATGCCTGTGTACTATCAGTATATAGATATATGCCTGTGTACTATCAGTATATAGATATATGCCTGTGTGCTATCAGTGTATAGATATATGCCTGTGTGCTATCAGTGTATAGATATATGCCTGTGTACTATCAGTGTATAGATATATGCCTGTGTATTATCAGTATATAGATTTGTGCCTGTGTACTATCAGTGTATAGATATATGCCTGTGTGCTATCAGTATATAGATATATGCCTGTGTACTATCAGTTTATAGATATATGCCTGTGTACTATCAGTATATAGATATATGCCTGTGTACTATCAGTATATAGATATATGCCTGTGTGCTATCAGTATATAGATATATGCCTGTGTACTATCAGTATATAGATATATGCCTGTGTGCTATCAGTATATAGATATATGCCTGTGTACTATCAGTATATAGATATATGCCTGTGTACTATCGGTGTATAGATATATGCCTGTGTACTATCGGTATATAGATATATGCCTGTGTACTATCAGTATATAGATATATGCCTGTGTGCTATCAGTATATAGATATATGCCTGTGTGCTATCAGTATATAGATATATGCCTGTGTGCTATCAGTATATAGATATATGCCTGTGTGCTATCAGTATATAGATATATGCCTGTGTGCTATCAGTATATAGATATATGCCTGTGTACTATCAGTATATAGATATATGCCTGTGTACTATCAGTATATAGATATATGCCTGTGTGCTATCAGTGTATAGATATATGGCTGTGTGCTATCAGTATATAGATATATGCCTGTGTACTATCAGTATATAGATATATGCCTGTGTACTATCAGTATATAGATATATGCCTGTGTACTATCAGTGTATAGATATATGCCTGTGTACTATCAGTATATAGATATGTGCCTGTGTACTATCAGTGTATAGATATATGCCTGTGTACTATCAGTATATAGATATATGCCTGTGTACTATCAGTATATAGATATATGCCTGTGTACTATCAGTATATAGATATATGCCTGTGTGCTATCAGTGTATAGATATATGGCTGTGTACTATCAGTATATAGATATATGCCTGTGTACTATCAGTGTATAGATATATGCCTGTGTACTATCAGTATATAGATATGTGCCTGTGTACTATCAGTGTATAGATATATGCCTGTGTACTATCAGTATATAGATATATGCCTGTGTACTATCAGTATATAGATATATGCCTGTGTACTATCAGTATATAGATATATGCCTGTGTACTATCAGTATATAGATATATGCCTGTGTACTATCAGTATATAGATATATGCCTGTGTACTATCAGTATATAGATATATGCCTGTGTACTATCAGTATATAGATATATGCCTGTGTACTATCAGTATATAGATATATGCCTGTGTACTATCAGTATATAGATATATGCCTGTGTACTATCAGTATATAGATATATGCCTGTGTACTATCAGTATATAGATATATGCCTGTGTACTATCAGTATATAGATATATGCCTGTGTACTATCAGTATATAGATATATGCCTGTGTACTATCAGTATATAGATATATGCCTGTGTACTATCAGTATATAGATATATGCCTGTGTACTATCAGTATATAGATATATGCCTGTGTACTATCAGTATATAGATATATTGCTGTGTACTATCAGTGTATAGATATATGCCTGTGTACTATCAGTGTATAGATATATGCCTGTGTACTATCAGTGTATAGATATATGCCTGTGTACTATCAGTATATAGATATATGCCTGTGTACTATCAGTATATAGATATATGCCTGTGTACTATCAGTATATAGATATATGCCTGTGTACTATCAGTATATAGACATATGCTTGTGTGCTATCAGTTTATAGATATATGCCTGTGTACTATCAGTATATAGATATATGCCTGTGTACTATCAGTATATAGATATATGCCTGTGTGCTATCAGTATATAGATATATGCCTGTGTACTATCAGTATATAGATATATGCCTGTGTACTATCAGTATATAGATATATGCCTGTGTGCTATCAGTATATAGATATATGCCTGTGTACTATCAGTATATAGATATATGCCTGTGTACTATCAGTATATAGATATATGCCTGTGTACTATCAGTATATAGATATATGCCTGTGTACTATCAGTATATAGATATATGCCTGTGTACTATCAGTATATAGATATATGCCTGTGTACTATCAGTATATAGATATATGCCTGTGTACTATCAGTGTATAGATATATGGCTGTGTACTATCAGTATATAGATATATGCCAGTGTACTATCAGTATATAGATATATGCCTGTGTACTATCAGTATATAGATATATTGCTGTGTACTATCAGTGTATAGATATATGCCTGTGTACTATCAGTGTATAGATATATGCCTGTGTACTATCAGTGTATAGATATATGCCTGTGTACTATCAGTGTATAGATATATGCCTGTGTACTATCAGTATATAGATATATGCCTGTGTACTATCAGTATATAGATATATGCCTGTGTACTATCAGTATATAGATATATGCCTGTGTGCTATCAGTTTATAGATATATGCCTGTGTACTATCAGTATATAGATATATGCCTGTGTGCTATCAGTATATAGATATATGCCTGTGTGCTATCAGTATATAGATATATGCCTGTGTACTATCAGTATATAGATATATGCCTGTGTACTATCAGTATATAGATATATGCCTGTGTGCTATCAGTATATAGATATATGCCTGTGTACTATCAGTATATAGATATATGCCTGTGTACTATCAGTATATAGATATATGCCTGTGTGCTATCAGTATATAGATATATGCCTGTGTACTATCAGTATATAGATATATGCCTGTGTGCTATCAGTATATAGATATATGCCTGTGTACTATCAGTATATAGATATGTGCCTGTGTACTATCAGTATATAGATATATGCCTGTGTGCTATCAGTATATAGATATATGCCTGTGTGCTATCAGTATATAGATATATGCCTGTGTACTATCAGTATATAGATATATGCCTGTGTGCTATCAGTATATAGATATATGCCTGTGTATTATCAGTATATATATATATGCCTGTGTACTATCAGTATATAGATATATGCCTGTGTACTATCAGTGTATATATATATGCCTGTGTACTATCAGTATATAGATATATGCCTGTGTGCTATCAGTATATAGATATATGCCTGTGTACTATCAGTGTATAGATATATGCCTGTGTACTATCAGTATATAGATATATACCTGTGTGCTATCAGTATATAAATATATGCCTGTGTACTATCAGTATATAGATATATGCCTGTGTACTATCAGTATATAGATATATGCCTGTGTGCTATCAGTATATAGATATATGCCTGTGTATTATCAGTATATAGATATATGCCTGTGTACTATCAGTATATAGATATATGCCTGTGTACTATCAGTATATAGATATATACCTGTGTGCTATCAGTATATAGATATATGCCTGTGTACTATCAGTATATAGATATATGCCTGTGTGCTATCAGTATATAGATATATGCCTGTGTATTATCAGTATATAGATATATGCCTGTGTACTATCAGTATATAGATATATGCCTGTGTACTATCAGTGTATATATATATGCCTGTGTGCTATCAGTATATAGATATATGCCTGTGTACTATCAGTATATAGATATATGCCTGTGTGCTATCAGTATATAGATATATGCCTCTGTGCTATCAGTATATAGATATATGCCTCTGTGCTATCAGTATATAGATGTATGCCTGTGTGCTATCAGTATATAGATATATGCCTCTGTGCTATCAGTATATAGATGTATGCCTCTGTGCTATCAGTATATAGATGTATGCCTGTGTACTATCAGTATATAGATATATGCCTGTGTACTATCAGTATATAGATATATGGCTGTGTACTATCAGTATATAGATATATGCCTGTGTACTATCAGTGTATAGATATATGCCTGTGTGCTATCAGTATATAGATATATGCCTGTGTGCTATCAGTGTATAGATATATGCCTGTGTTCTATCAGAGTATAGATATATGCCTGTGTGCTATCAGTATATAGATATATGCCTGTGTACTATCAGTATATAGATATATGCCTGTGTACTATCAGTATATAGATATATGCCTGTATGCTATCAGTATATAGATATATGCCTGTGTACTATCAGTATATAGATATATGCCTGTGTGCTATCAGTATATAGATATATGCCTGTGTACTATCAGTATATAGATATATGCCTGTGTACTATCAGTATATAGATATATGCCTGTGTACTATCAGTATATAGATATATGCCTGTGTGCTATCAGTGTATAGATATATGGCTGTGTACTATCAGTATATAGATATATGCCTGTGTACTATCAGTGTATAGATATATGCCTGTGTACTATCAGTATATAGATATGTGCCTGTGTACTATCAGTGTATAGATATATGCCTGTGTACTATCAGTATATAGATATATGCCTGTGTACTATCAGTATATAGATATATGCCTGTGTACTATCAGTATATAGATATATGCCTGTGTACTATCAGTGTATAGATATATGCCTGTGTACTATCAGTATATAGATATGTGCCTGTGTACTATCAGTGTATAGATATATGCCTGTGTACTATCAGTATATAGATATATGCCTGTGTACTATCAGTATATAGATATATGCCTGTGTACTATCAGTATATAGATATATGCCTGTGTACTATCAGTATATAGATATATGCCTGTGTACTATCAGTATATAGATATATGCCTGTGTACTATCAGTATATAGATATATGCCTGTGTACTATCAGTATATAGATATATGCCTGTGTACTATCAGTATATAGATATATGCCTGTGTACTATCAGTATATAGATATATGCCTGTGTACTATCAGTATATAGATATATGCCTGTGTACTATCAGTATATAGATATATGCCTGTGTGCTATCAGTATATAGATATATGCCTGTGTACTATCAGTATATAGATATATGCCTGTGTACTATCAGTATATAGATATATGCCTGTGTACTATCAGTATATAGATATATGCCTGTGTGCTATCAGTATATAGATATATGCCTGTGTACTATCAGTATATAGATATATGCCTGTGTGCTATCAGTATATAGATATATGCCTGTGTACTATCGGTATATAGATATATGCCTGTGTACTATCAGTGTATAGATATATGCCTGTGTACTATCGGTATATAGATATATGCCTGTGTACTATCAGTATATAGATATATGCCTGTGTGCTATCAGTATATAGATATATGCCTGTGTGCTATCAGTATATAGATATATGCCTGTGTGCTATCAGTATATAGATATATGCCTGTGTGCTATCAGTATATAGATATATGCCTGTGTGCTATCAGTATATAGATATATGCCTGTGTACTATCAGTATATAGATATATGCCTGTGTACTATCAGTATATAGATATATGCCTGTGTGCTATCAGTGTATAGATATATGGCTGTGTACTATCAGTATATAGATATATGCCTGTGTACTATCAGTATATAGATATATGCCTGTGTACTATCAGTATATAGATATATGCCTGTGTACTATCAGTATATAGATATATGCCTGTGTACTATCAGTATATAGATATATGCCTGTGTACTATCAGTGTATAGATATATGCCTGTGTACTATCAGTATATAGATATGTGCCTGTGTACTATCAGTGTATAGATATATGCCTGTGTACTATCAGTATATAGATATATGCCTGTGTGCTATCAGTATATAGATATATGCCTGTGTACTATCAGTATATAGATATATGCCTGTGTGCTATCAGTGTATAGATATATGGCTGTGTACTATCAGTATATAGATATATGCCTGTGTACTATCAGTGTATAGATATATGCCTGTGTACTATCAGTATATAGATATGTGCCTGTGTACTATCAGTGTATAGATATATGCCTGTGTACTATCAGTATATAGATATATGCCTGTGTACTATCAGTATATAGATATATGCCTGTGTACTATCAGTATATAGATATATGCCTGTGTACTATCAGTGTATAGATATATGCCTGTGTGCTATCAGTATATAGATATATGCCTGTGTACTATCAGTATATAGATATATGCCTGTGTACTATCAGTGTATAGATATATGCCTGTGTACTATCAGTGTATAGATATATGCCTGTGTACTATCAGTATATAGATATATGCCTGTGTACTATCAGTATATAGATATATGCCTGTGTACTATCAGTATATAGATATATGCCTGTGTACTATCAGTATATAGACATATGCTTGTGTGCTATCAGTTTATAGATATATGCCTGTGTACTATCAGTATATAGATATATGCCTGTGTACTATCAGTATATAGATATATGCCTGTGTGCTATCAGTATATAGATATATGCCTGTGTACTATCAGTATATAGATATATGCCTGTGTACTATCAGTATATAGATATATGCCTGTGTACTATCAGTATATAGATATATGCCTGTGTGCTATCAGTATATAGATATATGCCTGTGTACTATCAGTATATAGATATATGCCTGTGTACTATCAGTATATAGATATATGCCTGTGTACTATCAGTATATAGATATATGCCTGTGTACTATCAGTATATAGATATATGCCTGTGTACTATCAGTATATAGATATATGCCTGTGTACTATCAGTATATAGATATATGCCTCTGTACTATCAGTGTATAGATATATGGCTGTGTACTATCAGTATATAGATATATGCCAGTGTACTATCAGTATATAGATATATGCCTGTGTACTATCAGTATATAGATATATGGCTGTGTACTATCAGTGTATAGATATATGCCTGTGTACTATCAGTGTATAGATATATGCCTGTGTACTATCAGTGTATAGATATATGCCTGTGTACTATCAGTGTATAGATATATGCCTGTGTACTATCAGTATATAGATATATGCCTGTGTACTATCAGTATATAGATATATGCCTGTGTACTATCAGTATATAGATATATGCCTGTGTGCTATCAGTTTATAGATATATGCCTGTGTGCTATCAGTATATAGATATATGCCTGTGTGCTATCAGTATATAGATATATGCCTGTGTGCTATCAGTATATAGATATATGCCTGTGTACTATCAGTATATAGATATATGCCTGTGTACTATCAGTATATAGATATATGCCTGTGTACTATCAGTATATAGATATATGCCTGTGTACTATCAGTATATAGATATATGCCTGTGTACTATCAGTATATAGATATATGCCTGTGTACTATCAGTATATAGATATATGCCTGTGTACTATCAGTATATAGATATATGCCTGTGTGCTATCAGTATATAGATATATGCCTGTGTACTATCAGTATATAGATATATGCCTGTGTACTATCAGTATATAGATATATGCCTGTGTACTATCAGTATATAGATATATGCCTGTGTGCTATCAGTATATAGATATATGCCTGTGTACTATCAGTATATAGATATATGCCTGTGTGCTATCAGTATATAGATATATGCCTGTGTACTATCAGTATATAGATATATGCCTGTGTACTATCAGTGTATAGATATATGCCTGTGTACTATCGGTATATAGATATATGCCTGTGTACTATCAGTATATAGATATATGCCTGTGTGCTATCAGTATATAGATATATGCCTGTGTGCTATCAGTATATAGATATATGCCTGTGTGCTATCAGTATATAGATATATGCCTGTGTGCTATCAGTATATAGATATATGCCTGTGTGCTATCAGTATATAGATATATGCCTGTGTACTATCAGTATATAGATATATGCCTGTGTACTATCAGTATATAGATATATGCCTGTGTGCTATCAGTGTATAGATATATGGCTGTGTACTATCAGTATATAGATATATGCCTGTGTACTATCAGTATATAGATATATGCCTGTGTACTATCAGTATATAGATATATGCCTGTGTACTATCAGTATATAGATATATGCCTGTGTACTATCAGTATATAGATATATGCCTGTGTACTATCAGTGTATAGATATATGCCTGTGTACTATCAGTATATAGATATGTGCCTGTGTACTATCAGTGTATAGATATATGCCTGTGTACTATCAGTATATAGATATATGCCTGTGTACTATCAGTATATAGATATATGCCTGTGTACTATCAGTATATAGATATATGCCTGTGTGCTATCAGTGTATAGATATATGGCTGTGTACTATCAGTATATAGATATATGCCTGTGTACTATCAGTGTATAGATATATGCCTGTGTACTATCAGTATATAGATATGTGCCTGTGTACTATCAGTGTATAGATATATGCCTGTGTACTATCAGTATATAGATATATGCCTGTGTACTATCAGTATATAGATATATGCCTGTGTACTATCAGTATATAGATATATGCCTGTGTACTATCAGTGTATAGATATATGCCTGTGTGCTATCAGTATATAGATATATGCCTGTGTACTATCAGTGTATAGATATATGCCTGTGTACTATCAGTGTATAGATATATGCCTGTGTACTATCAGTATATAGATATATGCCTGTGTACTATCAGTATATAGATATATGCCTGTGTACTATCAGTATATAGATATATGCCTGTGTACTATCAGTATATAGACATATGCTTGTGTGCTATCAGTTTATAGATATATGCCTGTGTACTATCAGTATATAGATATATGCCTGTGTACTATCAGTATATAGATATATGCCTGTGTGCTATCAGTATATAGATATATGCCTGTGTACTATCAGTATATAGATATATGCCTGTGTACTATCAGTATATAGATATATGCCTGTGTGCTATCAGTATATAGATATATGCCTGTGTACTATCAGTATATAGATATATGCCTGTGTACTATCAGTATATAGATATATGCCTGTGTACTATCAGTATATAGATATATGCCTGTGTACTATCAGTATATAGATATATGCCTGTGTACTATCAGTATATAGATATATGCCTGTGTACTATCAGTATATAGATATATGCCTCTGTACTATCAGTGTATAGATATATGGCTGTGTACTATCAGTATATAGATATATGCCAGTGTACTATCAGTATATAGATATATGCCTGTGTACTATCAGTATATAGATATATGGCTGTGTACTATCAGTGTATAGATATATGCCTGTGTACTATCAGTGTATAGATATATGCCTGTGTACTATCAGTGTATAGATATATGCCTGTGTACTATCAGTGTATAGATATATGCCTGTGTACTATCAGTATATAGATATATGCCTGTGTACTATCAGTATATAGATATATGCCTGTGTGCTATCAGTTTATAGATATATGCCTGTGTACTATCAGTATATAGATATATGCCTGTGTGCTATCAGTATATAGATATATGCCTGTGTGCTATCAGTATATAGATATATGCCTGTGTACTATCAGTATATAGATATATGCCTGTGTACTATCAGTATATAGATATATGCCTGTGTGCTATCAGTATATAGATATATGCCTGTGTACTATCAGTATATAGATATATGCCTGTGTACTATCAGTATATAGATATATGCCTGTGTGCTATCAGTATATAGATATATGCCTGTGTACTATCAGTATATAGATATATGCCTGTGTGCTATCAGTATATAGATATATGCCTGTGTGCTATCAGTATATAGATATGTGCCTGTGTACTATCAGTATATAGATATATGCCTGTGTGCTATCAGTATATAGATATATGCCTGTGTGCTATCAGTATATAGATATATGCCTGTGTACTATCAGTATATAGATATATGCCTGTGTGCTATCAGTATATAGATATATGCCTGTGTATTATCAGTATATATATATATGCCTGTGTACTATCAGTATATAGATATATGCCTGTGTACTATCAGTGTATATATATATGCCTGTGTACTATCAGTATATAGATATATGCCTGTGTGCTATCAGTATATAGATATATGCCTGTGTACTATCAGTGTATAGATATATGCCTGTGTACTATCAGTATATAGATATATACCTGTGTGCTATCAGTATATAAATATATGCCTGTGTACTATCAGTATATAGATATATGCCTGTGTACTATCAGTATATAGATATATGCCTGTGTGCTATCAGTATATAGATATATGCCTGTGTATTATCAGTATATAGATATATGCCTGTGTACTATCAGTATATAGATATATGCCTGTGTACTATCAGTATATAGATATATACCTGTGTGCTATCAGTATATAGATATATGCCTGTGTGCTATCAGTATATAGATATATGCCTGTGTGCTATCAGTATATAGATATATGCCTGTGTATTATCAGTATATAGATATATGCCTGTGTACTATCAGTATATAGATATATGCCTGTGTACTATCAGTGTATATATATATGCCTGTGTGCTATCAGTATATAGATATATGCCTGTGTACTATCAGTATATAGATATATGCCTGTGTGCTATCAGTATATAGATATATGCCTCTGTGCTATCAGTATATAGATATATGCCTCTGTGCTATCAGTATATAGATGTATGCCTGTGTACTATCAGTATATAGATATATGCCTGTGTGCTATCAGTATATAGATATATGCCTCTGTGCTATCAGTATATAGATGTATGCCTCTGTGCTATCAGTATATAGATGTATGCCTGTGTACTATCAGTATATAGATATATGCCTGTGTACTATCAGTATATAGATATATGCCTGTGTACTATCAGTATATAGATATATGCCTGTGTACTATCAGTATATAGATATATGGCTGTGTACTATCAGTATATAGATATATGCCTGTGTGCTATCAGTGTATAGATATATGCCTGTGTGCTATCAGTATATAGATATATGCCTGTGTGCTATCAGTGTATAGATATATGCCTGTGTTCTATCAGAGTATAGATATATGCCTGTGTGCTATCAGTATATAGATATATGCCTGTGTACTATCAGTATATAGATATATGCCTGTGTACTATCAGTATATAGATATATGCCTGTATGCTATCAGTATATAGATATATGCCTGTGTACTATCAGTATATAGATATATGCCTGTGTGCTATCAGTATATAGATATATGCCTGTGTGCTATCAGTATATAGATATATGCCTGTGTACTATCAGTATATAGATATATGCCTGTGTACTATCAGTATATAGATATATGCCTGTGTGCTATCAGTATATAGATATATGCCTGTGTACTATCAGTGTATAGATATATGCCTGTGTACTATCAGTATATAGATATGTGCCTGTGTACTATCAGTGTATAGATATATGCCTGTGTACTATCAGTATATAGATATATGCCTGTGTACTATCAGTATATAGATATATGCCTGTGTACTATCAGTATATAGATATATGCCTGTGTACTATCAGTGTATAGATATATGCCTGTGTACTATCAGTATATAGATATGTGCCTGTGTACTATCAGTGTATAGATATATGCCTGTGTACTATCAGTATATAGATATATGCCTGTGTACTATCAGTATATAGATATATGCCTGTGTACTATCAGTATATAGATATATGCCTGTGTACTATCAGTATATAGATATATGCCTGTGTACTATCAGTATATAGATATATGCCTGTGTACTATCAGTATATAGATATATGCCTGTGTACTATCAGTATATAGATATATGCCTGTGTACTATCAGTATATAGATATATGCCTGTGTACTATCAGTATATAGATATATGCCTGTGTACTATCAGTATATAGATATATGCCTGTGTACTATCAGTATATAGATATATGCCTGTGTACTATCAGTATATAGATATATGCCTGTGTACTATCAGTATATAGATATATGCCTGTGTACTATCAGTATATAGATATATGCCTGTGTACTATCAGTATATAGATATATTGCTGTGTACTATCAGTGTATAGATATATGCCTGTGTACTATCAGTGTATAGATATATGCCTGTGTACTATCAGTGTATAGATATATGCCTGTGTACTATCAGTATATACATATATGCCTGTGTACTATCAGTATATAGATATATGCCTGTGTACTATCAGTATATAGATATATGCCTGTGTGCTATCAGTTTATAGATATATGCCTGTGTACTATCAGTATATAGATATATGGCTGTGTACTATCAGTGTATAGATATATGCCTGTGTACTATCAGTGTATAGATATATGCCTGTGTACTATCAGTGTATAGATATATGCCTGTGTACTATCAGTGTATAGATATATGCCTGTGTACTATCAGTATATAGATATATGCCTGTGTACTATCAGTATATAGATATATGCCTGTGTACTATCAGTATATAGATATATGCCTGTGTGCTATCAGTTTATAGATATATGCCTGTGTACTATCAGTATATAGATATATGCCTGTGTGCTATCAGTATATAGATATATGCCTGTGTGCTATCAGTATATAGATATATGCCTGTGTACTATCAGTATATAGATATATGCCTGTGTACTATCAGTATATAGATATATGCCTGTGTGCTATCAGTATATAGATATATGCCTGTGTACTATCAGTATATAGATATATGCCTGTGTACTATCAGTATATAGATATATGCCTGTGTGCTATCAGTATATAGATATATGCCTGTGTACTATCAGTATATAGATATATGCCTGTGTGCTATCAGTATATAGATATATGCCTGTGTGCTATCAGTATATAGATATGTGCCTGTGTACTATCAGTATATAGATATATGCCTGTGTGCTATCAGTATATAGATATATGCCTGTGTGCTATCAGTATATAGATATATGCCTGTGTGCTATCAGTATATAGATATATGCCTGTGTGCTATCAGTATATAGATATATGCCTGTGTATTATCAGTATATATATATATGCCTGTGTACTATCAGTATATAGATATATGCCTGTGTACTATCAGTGTATATATATATGCCTGTGTACTATCAGTATATAGATATATGCCTGTGTGCTATCAGTATATAGATATATGCCTGTGTACTATCAGTGTATAGATATATGCCTGTGTACTATCAGTATATAGATATATACCTGTGTGCTATCAGTATATAATATATGCCTGTGTACTATCAGTATATAGATATATGCCTGTGTACTATCAGTATATAGATATATGCCTGTGTGCTATCAGTATATAGATATATGCCTGTGTATTATCAGTATATAGATATATGCCTGTGTACTATCAGTATATAGATATATGCCTGTGTACTATCAGTATATAGATATATACCTGTGTGCTATCAGTATATAGATATATGCCTGTGTGCTATCAGTATATAGATATATGCCTGTGTGCTATCAGTATATAGATATATGCCTGTGTATTATCAGTATATAGATATATGCCTGTGTACTATCAGTATATAGATATATGCCTGTGTACTATCAGTGTATATATATATGCCTGTGTGCTATCAGTATATAGATATATGCCTGTGTACTATCAGTATATAGATATATGCCTGTGTGCTATCAGTATATAGATATATGCCTCTGTGCTATCAGTATATAGATATATGCCTCTGTGCTATCAGTATATAGATGTATGCCTGTGTACTATCAGTATATAGATATATGCCTGTGTGCTATCAGTATATAGATATATGCCTCTGTGCTATCAGTATATAGATGTATGCCTCTGTGCTATCAGTATATAGATGTATGCCTGTGTACTATCAGTATATAGATATATGCCTGTGTACTATCAGTATATAGATATATGCCTGTGTACTATCAGTATATAGATATATGCCTGTGTACTATCAGTATATAGATATATGGCTGTGTACTATCAGTATATAGATATATGCCTGTGTGCTATCAGTGTATAGATATATGCCTGTGTGCTATCAGTATATAGATATATGCCTGTGTGCTATCAGTGTATAGATATATGCCTGTGTTCTATCAGAGTATAGATATATGCCTGTGTGCTATCAGTATATAGATATATGCCTGTGTACTATCAGTATATAGATATATGCCTGTGTACTATCAGTATATAGATATATGCCTGTATGCTATCAGTATATAGATATATGCCTGTGTACTATCAGTATATAGATATATGCCTGTGTGCTATCAGTATATAGATATATGCCTGTGTGCTATCAGTATATAGATATATGCCTGTGTACTATCAGTATATAGATATATGCCTGTGTACTATCAGTATATAGATATATGCCTGTGTGCTATCAGTATATAGATATATGCCTGTGTACTATCAGTGTATAGATATATGCCTGTGTACTATCAGTATATAGATATGTGCCTGTGTACTATCAGTGTATAGATATATGCCTGTGTACTATCAGTATATAGATATATGCCTGTGTACTATCAGTATATAGATATATGCCTGTGTACTATCAGTATATAGATATATGCCTGTGTACTATCAGTGTATAGATATATGCCTGTGTACTATCAGTATATAGATATGTGCCTGTGTACTATCAGTGTATAGATATATGCCTGTGTACTATCAGTATATAGATATATGCCTGTGTACTATCAGTATATAGATATATGCCTGTGTACTATCAGTATATAGATATATGCCTGTGTACTATCAGTATATAGATATATGCCTGTGTACTATCAGTATATAGATATATGCCTGTGTACTATCAGTATATAGATATATGCCTGTGTACTATCAGTATATAGATATATGCCTGTGTACTATCAGTATATAGATATATGCCTGTGTACTATCAGTATATAGATATATGCCTGTGTACTATCAGTATATAGATATATGCCTGTGTACTATCAGTATATAGATATATGCCTGTGTACTATCAGTATATAGATATATGCCTGTGTACTATCAGTATATAGATATATGCCTGTGTACTATCAGTATATAGATATATGCCTGTGTACTATCAGTATATAGATATATTGCTGTGTACTATCAGTGTATAGATATATGCCTGTGTACTATCAGTGTATAGATATATGCCTGTGTACTATCAGTGTATAGATATATGCCTGTGTACTATCAGTATATACATATATGCCTGTGTGCTATCAGTATATAGATATATGCCTGTGTACTATCAGTATATAGATATATGCCTGTGTGCTATCAGTTTATAGATATATGCCTGTGTGCTATCAGTATATAGATATATGCCTGTGTACTATCAGTATATAGATATATGCCTGTGTGCTATCAGTATATAGATATATGCCTGTGTACTATCAGTATATAGATATATGCCTGTGTGCTATCAGTATATAGATATATGCCTGTGTACTATCAGTATATAGATATATGCCTGTGTACTATCAGTATATAGATATATGCCTGTGTACTATCAGTATATAGATATATGCCTGTGTACTATCAGTATATAGATATATGCCTGTGTACTATCAGTGTATAGATATATGCCTGTGTGCTATCAGTGTATAGATATATGCCTGTGTACTATCAGTGTATAGATATATGCCTGTGTACTATCAGTGTATAGATACATGCCTGTGTACTATCAGTATATAGATATATGCCTGTGTACTATCAGTATATAGATATATGCCTGTGTACTATCAGTATATAGATATATGCCTGTGTGCTATCAGTTTATAGATATATGCCTGTGTACTATCAGTATATAGATATATGCCTGTGTGCTATCAGTATATAGATATATGCCTGTGTGCTATCAGTATATAGATATATGCCTGTGTACTATCAGTATATAGATATATGCCTGTGTACTATCAGTATATAGATATATGCCTGTGTACTATCAGTATATAGATATATGCCTGTGTACTATCAGTGTATAGATATATGCCTGTGTACTATCAGTGTATAGATATATGCCTGTGAGCTATCAGTGTATAGATATATGCCTGTGTGCTATCAGTATATAGATATATGCCTGTGTGCTATCAGTATATAGATATATGCCTGTGTGCTATCAGTATATAGATATATGCCTGTGTACTATCAGTATATAGATATATGCCTGTGTACTATCAGTATATAGATATATGCCTGTGTACTATCAGTATATAGATATATGCCTGTGTACTAATCAGTATATAGATGTATGCCTGTGTACTATCAGTATATAGATATATGCCTGTGTGCTATCAGTATATAAATATATGCCTGTGTACTATCAGTATATAGATATATGCCTGTGTACTATCAGTATATAGATATATGCCTGTGTGCTATCAGTATATAGATATATGCCTGTGTATTATCAGTATATAGATATATGCCTGTGTACTATCAGTATATAGATATATGCCTGTGTACTATTAGTATATAGATATATGCCTGTGTACTATCAGTATATAGATATATGCCTGTGTACTATCAGTATATAGATATATGCCTGTGTACTATCAGTGTATATATATATGCCTGTGTACTATCAGTATATAGATATATGCCTGTGTACTATCAGTATATAGATATATGCCTGTGTGCGATCAGTATATAGATATATGCCTGTGTACTATCAGTATATAGATATATGCCTGTGTACTATCAGTATATAGATCTATGCCTGTGTACTATCAGTATATAGATATATGCCTGTGTGCTATCAGTATATAGATGTATGCCTGTGTACTATCAGTATATAGATATATGCCTGTGTACTATCAGTATATAGATATATGCCTGTGTACTATCAGTATATAGATATATGCCTGTGTACTATCAGTATATAGATATATGCCTGTGTACTATCAGTATATAGATATATGCCTGTGTACTATCAGTATATAGATATATGCCTGTGTACTATCAGTATATAGATATATGCCTGTGTACTATCAGTATATAGATATATGCCTGTGTACTATCAGTATATAGATATATGCCTGTGTACTATCAGTATATAGATATATGCCTGTGTACTATAAGTATATAGATATATGCCTGTGTGCTATCAGTTTATAGATATATGCCTGTGTGCTATCAGTATATAGATATATGCCTGTGTACTATCAGTATATAGATGTATGCCTGTGTACTATCAGTATATAGATATATGCCTGTGTACTATCAGTATATAGATATATGCCTGTGTACTATCAGTATATAGATATATGCCTGTGTACTATCAGTATATAGATATATGCCTGTGTACTATCAGTATATAGATATATGCCTGTGTACTATCAGTATATAGATATATGCCTGTGTACTATCAGTATATAGATATGTGCCTGTGTACTATCAGTATATAGATATATGCCTGTGTACTATCAGTATATAGATATATTGCTGTGTACTATCAGTGTATAGATATATGCCTGTGTACTATCAGTGTATAGATATATGCCTGTGTACTATCAGTGTATAGATATATGCCTGTGTACTATCAGTATATAGATATATGCCTGTGTACTATCAGTATATAGATATATGCCTGTGTGCTATCAGTTTATAGATATATGCCTGTGTACTATCAGTATATAGATATATGCCTGTGTACTATCAGTATATAGATATATGCCTGTGTGCTATCAGTATATAGATATATGCCTGTGTACTATCAGTATATAGATATATGCCTGTGTACTATCAGTATATAGATATATGCCTGTGTGCTATCAGTATATAGATATATGCCTGTGTACTATCAGTGTATAGATATATGCCTGTGTACTATCAGTATATAGATATATGCCTGTGAGCTATCAGTATATAGATATATGCCTGTGTACTATCAGTATATAGATATATGCCTGTGTACTATTAGTATATAGATATATGCCTGTGTACTATCAGTATATAGATATATGCCTGTGTACTATCAGTATATAGATATATGCCTGTGTACTATCAGTGTATATATATATGCCTGTGTACTATCAGTATATAGATATATGCCTGTGTACTATCAGTATATAGATATATGCCTGTGTGCTATCAGTATATAGATATATGCCTGTGTACTATCAGTATATAGATATATGCCTGTGTACTATCAGTATATAGATCTATGCCTGTGTACTATCAGTATATAGATATATGCCTGTGTGCTATCAGTATATAGATATATGCCTCTGTGCTATCAGTATATAGATATATGCCTCTGTGCTATCAGTATATAGATGTATGCCTGTGTACTATCAGTATATAGATATATGCCTGTGTGCTATCAGTATATAGATATATGCCTCTGTGCTATCAGTATATAGATGTATGCCTCTGTGCTATCAGTATATAGATGTATGCCTGTGTACTATCAGTATATAGATATATGCCTGTGTACTATCAGTATATAGATATGCCTGTGTACTATCAGTATATAGATATATGGCTGTGTACTATCAGTATATAGATATATGCCTGTGTACTATCAGTGTATAGATATATGCCTGTGTGCTATCAGTATATAGATATATGCCTGTGTGCTATCAGTGTATAGATATATGCCTGTGTTCTATCAGAGTATAGATATATGCCTGTGTGCTATCAGTATATAGATATATGCCTGTGTGCTATCAGTATATAGATATATGCCTGTGTACTATCAGTATATAGATATATGCCTGTATGCTATCAGTATATAGATATATGCCTGTGTGCTATCAGTATATAGATATATGCCTGTGTGCTATCAGTATATAGATATATGCCTGTGTACTATCAGTATATAGATATATGCCTGTGTGCTATCAGTATATAGATATATGCCTGTGTACTATCAGTATATAGATATATGCCTGTGTGCTATCAGTGTATAGATATATGGCTGTGTACTATCAGTGTATAGATATATGGCTGTGTACTATCAGTATATAGATATATGCCTGTGTACTATCAGTGTATAGATATATGCCTGTGTACTATCAGTATATAGATATGTGCCTGTGTACTATCAGTGTATAGATATATGCCTGTGTACTATCAGTATATAGATATATGCCTGTGTACTATCAGTATATAGATATATGCCTGTGTACTATCAGTATATAGATATATGCCTGTGTACTATCAGTATATAGATATATGCCTGTGTACTATCAGTATATAGATATATGCCTGTGTACTATCAGTATATAGATATATGCCTGTGTACTATCAGTATATAGATATATGCCTGTGTACTATCAGTATATAGATATATGCCTGTGTACTATCAGTATATAGATATATGCCTGTGTACTATCAGTATATAGATATATGCCTGTGTACTATCAGTATATAGATATATGCCTGTGTACTATCAGTATATAGATATATTGCTGTGTACTATCAGTGTATAGATATATGCCTGTGTACTATCAGTGTATAGATATATGCCTGTGTACTATCAGTGTATAGATATATGCCTGTGTACTATCAGTATATACATATATGCCTGTGTACTATCAGTATATAGATATATGCCTGTGTACTATCAGTATATAGATATATGCCTGTGTGCTATCAGTTTATAGATATATGCCTGTGTGCTATCAGTATATAGATATATGCCTGTGTACTATCAGTATATAGATATATGCCTGTGTGCTATCAGTATATAGATATATGCCTGTGTACTATCAGTATATAGATATATGCCTGTGTGCTATCAGTATATAGATATATGCCTGTGTACTATCAGTATATAGATATATGCCTGTGTACTATCAGTATATAGATATATGCCTGTGTACTATCAGTATATAGATATATGCCTGTGTACTATCAGTATATAGATATATGCCTGTGTACTATCAGTGTATAGATATATGCCTGTGTACTATCAGTGTATAGATATATGCCTCTGTACTATCAGTATATAGATATATGCCTGTGTGCTATCAGTATATAGATATATGCCTCTGTACTATCAGTATATAGATATGTGCCTGTGTACTATCAGTATATAGATATATGCCTGTGTTCTATCAGTATATAGATATATACCTGTGTGCTATCAGTATATAGATATATGCCTGTGTACTATCAGTATATAGATATATGCCTGTGTACTATCAGTATATAGATATATGCCTGTGTGCTATCAGTATATAGATATATGCCTGTGTATTATCAGTATATAGATATATGCCTGTGTACTATCAGTATATAGATATATGCCTGTGTACTATCAGTGTATATATATATGCCTGTGTGCTATCAGTATATAGATATATGCCTGTGTACTATCAGTATATAGATATATGCCTGTGTGCTATCAGTATATAGATATATGCCTGTGTACTATCAGTATATAGATGTATGCCTGTGTACTATCAGTATATAGATATATGCCTGTGTGCTATCAGTATATAGATATATGCCTGTGTACTATCAGTATATAGATATATGCCTGTGTACTATCAGTATATAGATCTATGCCTGTGTACTATCAGTATATAGATATATGCCTGTGTGCTATCAGAGTATAGATATATGCCTGTGTACTATCAGTATATAGATATATGCCTGTGTACTATCAGTATATAGATATATGCCTGTGTACTATCAGTATATAGATATATGCCTGTGTACTATCAGTATATAGATATATGCCTGTGTACTATCAGTATATAGATATATGCCTGTGTACTATCAGTATATAGATATATGCCTGTGTACTATCAGTATATAGATATATGCCTGTGTACTATCAGTATATAGATATATGCCTGTGTACTATCAGTATATAGATATATGCCTGTGTACTATCAGTATATAGATATATGCCTGTGTACTATCAGTATATAGATATATGCCTGTGTGCTATCAGTATATAGATATATGCCTGTGTACTATCAGTATATAGATGTATGCCTGTGTACTATCAGTATATAGATATATGCCTGTGTGCTATCAGTATATAGATATATGCCTCTGTACTATCAGTATATAGATATATGCCTGTGTGCTATCAGTATATAGATATATGCCTCTGTACTATCAGTATATAGATATGTGCCTGTGTGCTATCAGTATATAGATATATGCCTCTGTACTATCAGTATATAGATATGTGCCTGTGTGCTATCAGTATATAGATATATGCCTGTGTACTATCAGTATATAGATATATGCCTGTGTACTATCAGTATATAGATATATGCCTGTGTACTATCAGTATATAGATATATGGCTGTGTACTATCAGTATATAGATATATGCCTGTGTACTATCAGTGTATAGATATATGCCTGTGTGCTATCAGTATATAGATATATGCCTGTGTGCTATCAGTGTATAGATATATGCCTGTGTTCTATCAGAGTATAGATATATGCCTGTGTACTATCAGTATATAGATATATGCCTGTGTACTATCAGTATATAGATATATGCCTGTGTGCTATCAGTATATAGATATATGCCTCTGTGCTATCAGTATATAGATGTATGCCTCTGTGCTATCAGTATATAGATGTATGCCTGTGTACTATCAGTATATAGATGTATGCCTGTGTACTATCAGTATATAGATATATGCCTGTGTACTATCAGTATATAGATATATGCCTGTGTACTATCAGTATATAGATATATGCCTGTGTACTATCAGTATATAGATATATGCCTGTGTACTATCAGTATATAGATATATTGCTGTGTACTATCAGTGTATAGATATATGCCTGTGTACTATCAGTGTATAGATATATGCCTGTGTACTATCAGTGTATAGATATATGCCTGTGTACTATCAGTATATACATATATGCCTGTGTACTATCAGTATATAGATATATGCCTGTGTACTATCAGTATATAGATATATGCCTGTGTGCTATCAGTTTATAGATATATGCCTGTGTGCTATCAGTATATAGATATATGCCTGTGTACTATCAGTATATAGATATATGCCTGTGTGCTATCAGTATATAGATATATGCCTGTGTACTATCAGTATATAGATATATGCCTGTGTGCTATCAGTATATAGATATATGCCTGTGTGCTATCAGTTTATAGATATATGCCTGTGTGCTATCAGTATATAGATATATGCCTGTGTACTATCAGTATATAGATATATGCCTGTGTGCTATCAGTATATAGATATATGCCTGTGTACTATCAGTATATAGATATATGCCTGTGTGCTATCAGTATATAGATATATGCCTGTGTACTATCAGTATATAGATATATGCCTGTGTACTATCAGTATATAGGTATATGCCTGTGTACTATCAGTATATAGATATATGCCTGTGTACTATCAGTATATAGATATATGCCTGTGTACTATCAGTGTATAGATATATGCCTGTGTGCTATCAGTGTATAGATATATGCCTGTGTACTATCAGTGTATAGATATATGCCTGTGTACTATCAGTGTATAGATATATGCCTGTGTACTATCAGTATATAGATATATGCCTGTGTACTATCAGTATATAGATATATGCCTGTGTACTATCAGTATATAGATATATGCCTGTGTACTATCAGTATATAGATATATGCCTGTGTACTATCAGTATATAGATATATGCCTGTGTGCTATCAGTATATAGATATATGCCTGTGTGCTATCAGTATATAGATATATGCCTGTGTACTATCAGTATATAGATATATGCCTGTGTACTATCAGTATATAGATATATGCCTGTGTGCTATCAGTATATAGATATATGCCTGTGTACTATCAGTGTATAGATATATGCCTGTGTACTATCAGTGTATAGATATATGCCTGTGAGCTATCAGTATATAGATATATGCCTGTGTGCTATCAGTATATAGATATATGCCTGTGTGCTATCAGTATATAGATATATGCCTGTGTGCTATCAGTATATAGATATATGCCTGTGTGCTATCAGTATATAGATATATGCCTGTGTACTATCAGTATATAGATATATGCCTGTGTACTATCAGTATATAGATATATGCCTGTGTACTATCAGTATATAGATGTATGCCTGTGTGCTATCAGTATATAGATATATGCCTGTGTGCTATCAGTATATAAATATATGCCTGTGTACTATCAGTATATAGATATATGCCTGTGTACTATCAGTATATAGATATATGCCTGTGTGCTATCAGTATATAGATATATGCCTGTGTATTATCAGTATATAGATATATGCCTGTGTACTATCAGTATATAGATATATGCCTGTGTACTATTAGTATATAGATATATGCCTGTGTACTATCAGTATATAGATATATGCCTGTGTACTATCAGTATATAGATATATGCCTGTGTACTATCAGTGTATATATATATGCCTGTGTACTATCAGTATATAGATATATGCCTGTGTACTATCAGTATATAGATATATGCCTGTGTGCTATCAGTATATAGATATATGCCTGTGTACTATCAGTATATAGATATATGCCTGTGTACTATCAGTATATAGATCTATGCCTGTGTGCTATCAGTATATAGATATATGCCTGTGTGCTATCAGTATATAGATATATGCCTCTGTACTATCAGTATATAGATATGTGCCTGTGTACTATCAGTATATAGATATATGCCTGTGTACTATCAGTATATAGATATATACCTGTGTGCTATCAGTATATAGATATATGCCTGTGTACTATCAGTATATAGATATATGCCTGTGTGCTATCAGTATATAGATATATGCCTGTGTGCTATCAGTATATAGATATATGCCTCTGTACTATCAGTATATAGATATGTGCCTGTGTACTATCAGTATATAGATATATGCCTGTGTTCTATCAGTATATAGATATATACCTGTGTGCTATCAGTATATAGATATATGCCTGTGTACTATCAGTATATAGATATATGCCTGTGTACTATCAGTATATAGATATATGCCTGTGTTCTATCAGTATATAGATATATGCCTGTGTGCTATCAGTATATAGATATATGCCTGTGTATTATCAGTATATAGATATATGCCTGTGTACTATCAGTATATAGATATATGCCTGTGTACTATCAGTGTATATATATATGCCTGTGTGCTATCAGTATATAGATATATGCCTGTGTACTATCAGTATATAGATATATGCCTGTGTGCTATCAGTATATAGATATATGCCTGTGTACTATCAGTATATAGATGTATGCCTGTGTACTATCAGTATATAGATATATGCCTGTGTGCTATCAGTATATAGATATATGCCTCTGTACTATCAGTATATAGATATATGCCTGTGTGCTATCAGTATATAGATATATGCCTCTGTACTATCAGTATATAGATATGTGCCTGTGTGCTATCAGTATATAGATATATGCCTCTGTACTATCAGTATATAGATATGTGCCTGTGTGCTATCAGTATATAGATATATGCCTGTGTACTATCAGTATATAGATATATGCCTGTGTGCTATCAGTATATAGATATATGCCTCTCTACTATCAGTATATAGATATGTGCCTGTGTACTATCAGTATATAGATATATGCCTGTGTACTATCAGTATATAGATATATGCCTGTGTACTATCAGTATATAGATATATGCCTGTGTGCTATCAGTATATAGATATATGCCTGTGTATTATCAGTATATAGATATATGCCTGTGTACTATCAGTATATAGATATATGCCTGTGTACTATCAGTGTATATATATATGCCTGTGTGCTATCAGTATATAGATATATGCCTGTGTACTATCAGTATATAGATATATGCCTGTGTGCTATCAGTATATAGATATATGCCTCTGTACTATCAGTATATAGATGTATGCCTGTGTACTATCAGTATATAGATATATGCCTGTGTGCTATCAGTATATAGATATATGCCTCTGTACTATCAGTATATAGATATATGCCTGTGTGCTATCAGTATATAGATATATGCCTGTGTACTATCAGTATATAGATGTATGCCTGTGTACTATCAGTATATAGATATATGCCTGTGTACTATCAGTATATAGATATATGCCTGTGTACTATCAGTATATAGATATATGCCTGTGTGCTATCAGTATATAGATATATGCCTCTGTACTATCAGTATATAGATGTATGCCTGTGTACTATCAGTATATAGATATATGCCTGTGTACTATCACTATATAGATATATGCCTGTGTACTATCAGTGTATAGATATATGCCTGTGTACTATCAGTGTATAGATATATGCCTGTGTACTATCAGTATATAGATATATGCCTGTGTACTATCAGTATATAGATATATGCCTGTGTACTATCAGTATATAGATATATGCCTGTGTACTATCAGTATATAGATATATGCCTGTGTACTATCAGTATATAGATATATGCCTGTGTACTATCAGTATATAGATATATGCCTGTGTACTATCAGTATATAGATATATGCCTGTGTACTATCAGTGTATAGATATATGCCTGTGTACTATCAGTGTATAGATATATGCCTGTGTACTATCAGTATATAGATATATGGCTGTGTACTATCAGTATATAGATATATGCCTGTGTACTATCAGTATATAGATATATGCCTGTGTACTATCAGTATATAGATATATGCCTGTGTACTATCAGTATATAGATATATGCCTGTGTACTATCAGTGTATAGATATATGCCTGTGTACTATCAGTATATAGATATATGCCTGTGTACTATCAGTATATAGATATATGCCTGTGTACTATCAGTGTATAGATATATGCCTGTGTACTATCAGTGTATAGATATATGCCTGTGTACTATCAGTATATGGATATATGGCTGTGTACTATCAGTATATAGATATATGCCTGTGTACTATCAGTATATAGATATATGCCTGTGTACTATCAGTATATAGATATATGCCTGTGTACTATCAGTATATAGATATATGCCTGTGTACTATCAGTGTATAGATATATGCCTGTGTACTATCAGTATATAGATATATGCCTGTGTGCTATCAGTATATAGATATATGCCTGTGTGCTATCAGTATATAGATATATGCCTGTGTACTATCAGTGTATAGATATATGCCTGTGTACTATCAGTATATAGATATATGCCTGTGTGCTATCAGTATATAGATATATGCCTGTGTACTATCAGTGTATAGATATATGCCTGTGTACTATCAGTATATAGATATATGCCTGTGTACTATCAGTATATAGATATATGCCTGTGTACTATCAGTATATAGATATATGCCTGTGTACTATCAGTATATAGATATATGCCTGTGTACTATCAGTGTATAGATATATGCCTGTGTACTATCTGTATATAGATATATGCCTGTGTACTATCAGTATATAGATATATGCCTGTGAGCTATCAGTATATAGATATATGCCTGTGTACTATCAGTATATAGATATATGCCTGTGTACTATCAGTATATAGATATATGCCTGTGTACTATCAGTATATAGCTATATGCCTGTGTACTATCAGTGTATAGATATATGCCTGTGTATTATCAGTGTATAGATATATGCCTGTGTACTATCAGTATATAGATATATGCCTGTGTACTATCAGTATATAGATATATGCCTGTGTACTATCAGTATATAGATATACGCCTGTGTACTATCAGTATATAGATATACGCCTGTGTACTATCAGTATATAGATATACGCCTGTGTACTATCAGTATATAGATATATGCCTGTGTACTATTAGTATATAGATATATGCCTGTGTACTATCAGTATATAGATATATGCCTGTGTACTATCAGTATATAGATATATGCCTGTGTGCTATCAGTATATAGATATATGGCTGTGTACTAATATATGCCTGTGTTCTATCAGTGTATAGATATATGCCTGTGTGCTATCAGTATATAGATATATGCCTGTGTGCTATCAGTATATAGATATATACCTGTGTACTATCAGTATATAGATATATGCCTGTGTACTATCAGTATATAGATATATGCCTGTGTACTATCAGTATATAGATATATGCCTGTGTACTATCAGTATATAGATATATGCCTGTGTACTATCAGTATATAGATATATGCCTGTGTACTATCAGTATATAGATATATGCCTGTGTACTATCAGTATATAGATATATGCCTGTGTGCTATCAGTATATAGATATATGGCTGTGTACTAATATATGCCTGTGTTCTATCAGTGTATAGATATATGCCTGTGTGCTATCAGTATATAGATATATGCCTGTGTGCTATCAGTATATAGATATATACCTGTGTACTATCAGTATATAGATATATGCCTGTGTACTATCAGTATATAGATATATGCCTGTGTACTATCAGTATATAGATATATGCCTGTGTACTATCAGTATATAGATATATGCCTGTGTACTATCAGTATATAGATATATGCCTGTGTACTATCAGTATATAGATATATGCCTGTGTACTATCAGTATATAGATATATGCCTGTGTACTATCAGTATATAGATATATGCCTGTGTAGTATCAGTATATAGATATATGCATGTGTACTATCAGTATATAGATATATGCCTGTGTACTATCAGTATATAGATATATGCCTGTGTACTATCAGTATATAGATGTATGCCTGTGTACTATCAGTATATAGATGTATGCCTGTGTACTATCAGTATATAGATGTATGCCTGTGTACTATCAGTGTATAGATATATGCCTGTGTACTATCAGTATATAGATATATGCCTGTGTACTATCAGTATATAGATATATGCCTGTGTACTATCAGTGTATAGATATATGCCTGTGTACTATCAGTGTATAGATATATGCCTGTGTACTATCAGTATATAGATATATGGCTGTGTACTATCAGTATATAGATATATGCCTGTGTACTATCAGTATATAGATATATGCCTGTGTACTATCAGTATATAGATATATGCCTGTGTACTATCAGTATATAGATATATGCCTGTGTACTATCAGTGTATAGATATATGCCTGTGTACTATCAGTATATAGATATATGCCTGTGTACTATCAGTATATAGATATATGCCTGTGTACTATCAGTGTATAGATATATGCCTGTGTACTATCAGTGTATAGATATATGCCTGTGTACTATCAGTATATGGATATATGGCTGTGTACTATCAGTATATGGATATATGCCTGTGTACTATCAGTATATAGATATATGCCTGTGTACTATCAGTATATAGATATATGCCTGTGTACTATCAGTATATAGATATATGCCTGTGTACTATCAGTGTATAGATATATGCCTGTGTACTATCAGTATATAGATATATGCCTGTGTGCTATCAGTATATAGATATATGCCTGTGTGCTATCAGTATATAGATATATGCCTGTGTACTATCAGTGTATAGATATATGCCTGTGTACTATCAGTATATAGATATATGCCTGTGTGCTATCAGTATATAGATATATGCCTGTGTACTATCAGTGTATAGATATATGCCTGTGTACTATCAGTATATAGATATATGCCTGTGTACTATCAGTATATAGATATATGCCTGTGTACTATCAGTATATAGATATATGCCTGTGTACTATCAGTATATAGATATATGCCTGTGTACTATCAGTGTATAGATATATGCCTGTGTACTATCTGTATATAGATATATGCCTGTGTACTATCAGTATATAGATATATGCCTGTGAGCTATCAGTATATAGATATATGCCTGTGTACTATCAGTATATAGATATATGCCTGTGTACTATCAGTATATAGATATATGCCTGTGTACTATCAGTATATAGCTATATGCCTGTGTACTATCAGTGTATAGATATATGCCTGTGTATTATCAGTGTATAGATATATGCCTGTGTACTATCAGTATATAGATATATGCCTGTGTACTATCAGTATATAGATATATGCCTGTGTACTATCAGTATATAGATATACGCCTGTGTACTATCAGTATATAGATATACGCCTGTGTACTATCAGTATATAGATATACGCCTGTGTACTATCAGTATATAGATATATGCCTGTGTACTATTAGTATATAGATATATGCCTGTGTACTATTAGTATATAGATATATGCCTGTGTACTATCAGTATATAGATATATGCCTGTGTACTATCAGTATATAGATATATGCCTGTGTGCTATCAGTATATAGATATATGGCTGTGTACTAATATATGCCTGTGTTCTATCAGTGTATAGATATATGCCTGTGTGCTATCAGTATATAGATATATGCCTGTGTGCTATCAGTATATAGATATATACCTGTGTACTATCAGTATATAGATATATGCCTGTGTACTATCAGTATATAGATATATGCCTGTGTACTATCAGTATATAGATATATGCCTGTGTACTATCAGTATATAGATATATGCCTGTGTACTATCAGTATATAGATATATGCCTGTGTACTATCAGTATATAGATATATGCCTGTGTACTATCAGTATATAGATATATGCCTGTGTACTATCAGTATATAGATATATGCCTGTGTAGTATCAGTATATAGATATATGCATGTGTACTATCAGTATATAGATATATGCCTGTGTACTATCAGTATATAGATATATGCCTGTGTACTATCAGTATATAGATGTATGCCTGTGTACTATCAGTATATAGATGTATGCCTGTGTACTATCAGTATATAGATGTATGCCTGTGTACTATCAGTATATAGATGTATGCCTGTGTACTATCAGTATATAGATATATGCCTGTGTACTATCAGTATATAGATATATGCCTGTGTACTATCAGTATATAGATATATGGCTGTGTACTATCAGTATATAGATATATGCCTGTGTACTATCAGTATATAGATATATGCCTCTGTACTATCAGTATATAGATATATGCCTGTGTGCTATCAGTATATAGATATGTGCCTGTGTACTATCAGTATATAGATATATGCCTCTGTGCTATCAGTATATAGATATATGCCTGTGTACTATCAGTATACAGATATATGCCTGAGTACTATCAGTATATAGATATATGCCTGTGTACTATTAGTATATAGATATATGCCTGTGTGCTATCAGTATATAGATATACGCCTGTGTACTATCAGTATATAGATGTATGCCTGTGTACTATCAGTATATAGATATATGCCTGTGTACTATCAGTATATAGATATACGCCTGTGTGCTATCAGTATATAGATATATGCCTGTGTACTATCAGTATATAGATATATGCCTGTGTACTATCAGTGTATAGATATATGCCTGTGTGCTATCAGTGTATAGATATATGCCTGTGTACTATCAGTGTATAGATATATGCCTGTGTACTATCAGTGTATAGATATATGCCTGTGTACTATCAGTATATAGATATATGCCTGTGTACTATCAGTATATAGATATATGCCTGTGTACTATCAGTATATAGATATATGCCTGTGTGCTATCAGTTTATAGATATATGCCTGTGTACTATCAGTATATAGATATATGCCTGTGTGCTATCAGTATATAGATATATGCCTGTGTGCTATCAGTATATAGATATATGCCTGTGTACTATCAGTATATAGATATATGCCTGTGTACTATCAGTATATAGATATATGCCTGTGTGCTATCAGTATATAGATATATGCCTGTGTACTATCAGTGTATAGATATATGCCTGTGTACTATCAGTGTATAGATATATGCCTGTGAGCTATCAGTATATAGATATATGCCTGTGTGCTATCAGTATATAGATATATGCCTGTGTGCTATCAGTATATAGATATATGCCTGTGTGCTATCAGTATATAGATATATGCCTGTGTGCTATCAGTATATAGATATATGCCTGTGTACTATCAGTATATAGATATATGCCTGTGTACTATCAGTATATAGATATATGCCTGTGTACTATCAGTATATAGATGTATGCCTGTGTACTATCAGTATATAGATATATGCCTGTGTGCTATCAGTATATAAATATATGCCTGTGTACTATCAGTATATAGATATATGCCTGTGTACTATCAGTATATAGATATATGCCTGTGTGCTATCAGTATATAGATATATGCCTGTGTATTATCAGTATATAGATATATGCCTGTGTACTATCAGTATATAGATATATGCCTGTGTACTATTAGTATATAGATATATGCCTGTGTACTATCAGTATATAGATATATGCCTGTGTACTATCAGTATATAGATATATGCCTGTGTACTATCAGTGTATATATATATGCCTGTGTACTATCAGTATATAGATATATGCCTGTGTACTATCAGTATATAGATATATGCCTGTGTGCTATCAGTATATAGATATATGCCTGTGTACTATCAGTATATAGATATATGCCTGTGTACTATCAGTATATAGATCTATGCCTGTGTACTATCAGTATATAGATATATGCCTGTGTGCTATCAGTATATAGATATATGCCTCTGTACTATCAGTATATAGATATGTGCCTGTGTACTATCAGTATATAGATATATGCCTGTGTACTATCAGTATATAGATATATACCTGTGTGCTATCAGTATATAGATATATGCCTGTGTACTATCAGTATATAGATATATGCCTGTGTGCTATCAGTATATAGATATATGCCTGTGTGCTATCAGTATATAGATATATGCCTCTGTACTATCAGTATATAGATATGTGCCTGTGTACTATCAGTATATAGATATATGCCTGTGTTCTATCAGTATATAGATATATACCTGTGTGCTATCAGTATATAGATATATGCCTGTGTACTATCAGTATATAGATATATGCCTGTGTACTATCAGTATATAGATATATGCCTGTGTTCTATCAGTATATAGATATATGCCTGTGTGCTATCAGTATATAGATATATGCCTGTGTATTATCAGTATATAGATATATGCCTGTGTACTATCAGTATATAGATATATGCCTGTGTACTATCAGTGTATATATATATGCCTGTGTGCTATCAGTATATAGATATATGCCTGTGTACTATCAGTATATAGATATATGCCTGTGTGCTATCAGTATATAGATATATGCCTGTGTACTATCAGTATATAGATGTATGCCTGTGTACTATCAGTATATAGATATATGCCTGTGTGCTATCAGTATATAGATATATGCCTCTGTACTATCAGTATATAGATATATGCCTGTGTGCTATCAGTATATAGATATATGCCTCTGTACTATCAGTATATAGATATGTGCCTGTGTGCTATCAGTATATAGATATATGCCTCTGTACTATCAGTATATAGATATGTGCCTGTGTGCTATCAGTATATAGATATATGCCTGTGTACTATCAGTATATAGATATATGCCTGTGTGCTATCAGTATATAGATATATGCCTCTCTACTATCAGTATATAGATATGTGCCTGTGTACTATCAGTATATAGATATATGCCTGTGTACTATCAGTATATAGATATATGCCTGTGTACTATCAGTATATAGATATATGCCTGTGTGCTATCAGTATATAGATATATGCCTGTGTATTATCAGTATATAGATATATGCCTGTGTACTATCAGTATATAGATATATGCCTGTGTACTATCAGTGTATATATATATGCCTGTGTGCTATCAGTATATAGATATATGCCTGTGTACTATCAGTATATAGATATATGCCTGTGTGCTATCAGTATATAGATATATGCCTCTGTACTATCAGTATATAGATGTATGCCTGTGTACTATCAGTATATAGATATATGCCTGTGTGCTATCAGTATATAGATATATGCCTCTGTACTATCAGTATATAGATATATGCCTGTGTGCTATCAGTATATAGATATATGCCTGTGTACTATCAGTATATAGATGTATGCCTGTGTACTATCAGTATATAGATATATGCCTGTGTACTATCAGTATATAGATATATGCCTGTGTACTATCAGTATATAGATATATGCCTGTGTGCTATCAGTATATAGATATATGCCTCTGTACTATCAGTATATAGATGTATGCCTGTGTACTATCAGTATATAGATATATGCCTGTGTACTATCAGTATATAGATATATGCCTGTGTACTATCAGTGTATAGATATATGCCTGTGTACTATCAGTGTATAGATATATGCCTGTGTACTATCAGTATATAGATATATGCCTGTGTACTATCAGTATATAGATATATGCCTGTGTACTATCAGTATATAGATATATGCCTGTGTACTATCAGTGTATAGATATATGCCTGTGTACTATCAGTGTATAGATATATGCCTGTGTACTATCAGTATATAGATATATGGCTGTGTACTATCAGTATATAGATATATGCCTGTGTACTATCAGTATATAGATATATGCCTGTGTACTATCAGTATATAGATATATGCCTGTGTACTATCAGTATATAGATATATGCCTGTGTACTATCAGTGTATAGATATATGCCTGTGTACTATCAGTATATAGATATATGCCTGTGTACTATCAGTATATAGATATATGCCTGTGTACTATCAGTGTATAGATATATGCCTGTGTACTATCAGTGTATAGATATATGCCTGTGTACTATCAGTATATGGATATATGGCTGTGTACTATCAGTATATAGATATATGCCTGTGTACTATCAGTATATAGATATATGCCTGTGTACTATCAGTATATAGATATATGCCTGTGTACTATCAGTATATAGATATATGCCTGTGTACTATCAGTGTATAGATATATGCCTGTGTACTATCAGTATATAGATATATGCCTGTGTGCTATCAGTATATAGATATATGCCTGTGTGCTATCAGTATATAGATATATGCCTGTGTACTATCAGTGTATAGATATATGCCTGTGTACTATCAGTATATAGATATATGCCTGTGTGCTATCAGTATATAGATATATGCCTGTGTACTATCAGTGTATAGATATATGCCTGTGTACTATCAGTATATAGATATATGCCTGTGTACTATCAGTATATAGATATATGCCTGTGTACTATCAGTATATAGATATATGCCTGTGTACTATCAGTATATAGATATATGCCTGTGTACTATCAGTGTATAGATATATGCCTGTGTACTATCTGTATATAGATATATGCCTGTGTACTATCAGTATATAGATATATGCCTGTGAGCTATCAGTATATAGATATATGCCTGTGTACTATCAGTATATAGATATATGCCTGTGTACTATCAGTATATAGATATATGCCTGTGTACTATCAGTATATAGCTATATGCCTGTGTACTATCAGTGTATAGATATATGCCTGTGTATTATCAGTGTATAGATATATGCCTGTGTACTATCAGTATATAGATATATGCCTGTGTACTATCAGTATATAGATATATGCCTGTGTACTATCAGTATATAGATATACGCCTGTGTACTATCAGTATATAGATATACGCCTGTGTACTATCAGTATATAGATATACGCCTGTGTACTATCAGTATATAGATATATGCCTGTGTACTATCAGTATATAGATATATGCCTGTGTACTATCAGTATATAGATATATGCCTGTGTACTATCAGTATATAGATATATGCCTGTGTGCTATCAGTATATAGATATATGGCTGTGTACTAATATATGCCTGTGTTCTATCAGTGTATAGATATATGCCTGTGTGCTATCAGTATATAGATATATGCCTGTGTGCTATCAGTATATAGATATATACCTGTGTACTATCAGTATATAGATATATGCCTGTGTACTATCAGTATATAGATATATGCCTGTGTACTATCAGTATATAGATATATGCCTGTGTACTATCAGTATATAGATATATGCCTGTGTACTATCAGTATATAGATATATGCCTGTGTACTATCAGTATATAGATATATGCCTGTGTACTATCAGTATATAGATATATGCCTGTGTACTATCAGTATATAGATATATGCCTGTGTAGTATCAGTATATAGATATATGCATGTGTACTATCAGTATATAGATATATGCCTGTGTACTATCAGTATATAGATATATGCCTGTGTACTATCAGTATATAGATATGTGCCTGTGTACTATCAGTGTATAGATATATGCCTGTGTACTATCAGTATATAGATGTATGCCTGTGTACTATCAGTATATAGATGTATGCCTGTGTACTATCAGTATATAGATGTATGCCTGTGTACTATCAGTGTATAGATATATGCCTGTGTACTATCAGTATATAGATATATGCCTGTGTACTATCAGTATATAGATATATGCCTGTGTACTATCAGTGTATAGATATATGCCTGTGTACTATCAGTGTATAGATATATGCCTGTGTACTATCAGTATATAGATATATGGCTGTGTACTATCAGTATATAGATATATGCCTGTGTACTATCAGTATATAGATATATGCCTGTGTACTATCAGTATATAGATATATGCCTGTGTACTATCAGTATATAGATATATGCCTGTGTACTATCAGTGTATAGATATATGCCTGTGTACTATCAGTATATAGATATATGCCTGTGTACTATCAGTATATAGATATATGCCTGTGTACTATCAGTGTATAGATATATGCCTGTGTACTATCAGTGTATAGATATATGCCTGTGTACTATCAGTATATGGATATATGGCTGTGTACTATCAGTATATAGATATATGCCTGTGTACTATCAGTATATAGATATATGCCTGTGTACTATCAGTATATAGATATATGCCTGTGTACTATCAGTATATAGATATATGCCTGTGTACTATCAGTGTATAGATATATGCCTGTGTACTATCAGTATATAGATATATGCCTGTGTGCTATCAGTATATAGATATATGCCTGTGTGCTATCAGTATATAGATATATGCCTGTGTACTATCAGTGTATAGATATATGCCTGTGTACTATCAGTATATAGATATATGCCTGTGTGCTATCAGTATATAGATATATGCCTGTGTACTATCAGTGTATAGATATATGCCTGTGTACTATCAGTATATAGATATATGCCTGTGTACTATCAGTATATAGATATATGCCTGTGTACTATCAGTATATAGATATATGCCTGTGTACTATCAGTATATAGATATATGCCTGTGTACTATCAGTGTATAGATATATGCCTGTGTACTATCTGTATATAGATATATGCCTGTGTACTATCAGTATATAGATATATGCCTGTGAGCTATCAGTATATAGATATATGCCTGTGTACTATCAGTATATAGATATATGCCTGTGTACTATCAGTATATAGATATATGCCTGTGTACTATCAGTATATAGCTATATGCCTGTGTACTATCAGTGTATAGATATATGCCTGTGTATTATCAGTGTATAGATATATGCCTGTGTACTATCAGTATATAGATATATGCCTGTGTACTATCAGTATATAGATATATGCCTGTGTACTATCAGTATATAGATATACGCCTGTGTACTATCAGTATATAGATATACGCCTGTGTACTATCAGTATATAGATATACGCCTGTGTACTATCAGTATATAGATATATGCCTGTGTACTATTAGTATATAGATATATGCCTGTGTACTATCAGTATATAGATATATGCCTGTGTACTATCAGTATATAGATATATGCCTGTGTGCTATCAGTATATAGATATATGGCTGTGTACTAATATATGCCTGTGTTCTATCAGTGTATAGATATATGCCTGTGTGCTATCAGTATATAGATATATGCCTGTGTGCTATCAGTATATAGATATATACCTGTGTACTATCAGTATATAGATATATGCCTGTGTACTATCAGTATATAGATATATGCCTGTGTACTATCAGTATATAGATATATGCCTGTGTACTATCAGTATATAGATATATGCCTGTGTACTATCAGTATATAGATATATGCCTGTGTACTATCAGTATATAGATATATGCCTGTGTACTATCAGTATATAGATATATGCCTGTGTACTATCAGTATATAGATATATGCCTGTGTACTATCAGTATATAGATATATGCCTGTGTAGTATCAGTATATAGATATATGCATGTGTACTATCAGTATATAGATATATGCCTGTGTACTATCAGTATATAGATATATGCCTGTGTACTATCAGTATATAGATGTATGCCTGTGTACTATCAGTATATAGATGTATGCCTGTGTACTATCAGTATATAGATGTATGCCTGTGTACTATCAGTATATAGATGTATGCCTGTGTACTATCAGTATATAGATATATGCCTGTGTACTATCAGTATATAGATATATGCCTGTGTACTATCAGTATATAGATATATGGCTGTGTACTATCAGTATATAGATATATGCCTGTGTACTATCAGTATATAGATATATGCCTCTGTACTATCAGTATATAGATATATGCCTGTGTGCTATCAGTATATAGATATGTGCCTGTGTACTATCAGTATATAGATATATGCCTCTGTGCTATCAGTATATAGATATATGCCTGTGTACTATCAGTATACAGATATATGCCTGAGTACTATCAGTATATAGATATATGCCTGTGTACTATTAGTATATAGATATATGCCTGTGTGCTATCAGTATATAGATATACGCCTGTGTACTATCAGTATATAGATGTATGCCTGTGTACTATCAGTATATAGATATATGCCTGTGTACTATCAGTATATAGATATACGCCTGTGTGCTATCAGTATATAGATATATGCCTGTGTACTATCAGTATATAGATATATGCCTGTGTACTATCAGTATATAGATATATGCCTGTGTACTATCAGTATATAGATATATGGCTGTGTGCTATCAGTATATAGATATATGCCTGTGTACTATCAGTATATAGATATATGCCTGTGTACTATCAGTATATAGATATATGCCTGTGTACTATCAGTATATAGATATATGCCTGTGTACTATCAGTATATAGATATATGCCTCTGTACTATCAGTATATAGATATATGCCTCTGTACTATCAGTATATAGATATATGCCTGTGTACTATCAGTATATAGATATATGCCTGTGTACTATCAGTATATAGATATATGCCTGTGTACTATCAGTATATAGATGTATGCCTGTGTACTATCAGAATATAGATATATGCCTGTGTGCTATCAGTATATAGATATATGCCTGTGTACTATCAGTATATAGATATATGCCTGTGTACTATCAGTGTATAGATATATGCCTGTGTACTATCAGTATATAGATATATGCCTGTGTACTATCAGTGTATAGATATATGCCTGTGTACTATCAGTATATAGATATATGCCTGTGTACTATCAGTATATAGATATATGCCTGTGTACTATCAGTATATAGATATATGCCTGTGTACTATCAGTATATAGATATATGCCTGTGTACTATCAGTATATAGATATATGCCTGTGTGCTATCAGTATATAGATATATGCCTGTGTACTATCAGTATATAGATATATGCCTGTGTGCTATCAGTATATAGATATATGACTGTGTACTATCAGTATATAGATATATGCCTGTGTGCTATCAGTATATAGATATATGACTGTGTACTATCAGTATATAGATATATGCCTGTGTGCTATCAGTATATAGATATATGCCTGTGTGCTATCAGTATATAGATATATGCCTGTGTGCTATCAGTATATAGATAAATGCCTGTGTACTATCAGTATATAGATATATGCCTGTGTGCTATCAGTATATAGATATATGCCTCTGTACTATCAGTATATAGATATATGCCTGTGTGCGATCAGTATATAGATATATGCCTGTGTACTATCAGTATATAGATGTATGCCTGTGTACTATCAGTATATAGATATATGCCTGTGTACTATCAGTATATAGATATATGTCTGTGTACTATCAGTATATAGATATATGCCTGTGTACTATCAGTATATAGATATATGCCTGTGTACTATCAGTATATAGATATATGCCTGTGTGCTATCAGTGTATAGATATATGGCTGTGTACTATCAGTATATAGATATATGCCTGTGTACTATCAGTATATAGATATATGCCTGTGTACTATCAGTATATAGATATGTGCCTGTGTACTATCAGTGTATAGATATATGCCTGTGTACTATCAGTATATAGATATATGCCTGTGTACTATCAGTATATAGATATATGCCTGTGTACTATCAGTATATAGATATATGCCTGTGTGCTATCAGTGTATAGATATATGGCTGTGTACTATCAGTATATAGATATATGCCTGTGTACTATCAGTGTATAGATATATGCCTGTGTGCTATCAGTATATAGATATATGCCTGTGTACTATCAGTGTATAGATATATGCCTGTGTATTATCAGTGTATAGATATATGCCTGTATGCTATCAGTATATAGATATATGCCTGTGTACTATCAGTGTATAGATATATGCCTGTGTGCTATCAGTATATAGATATATGCCTGTGTACTATCAGTATATAGATATATGCCTGTGTGCTATCAGTATATAGATATAGGCCTGTGTACTATCAGTATATAGATATATGCCTGTGTGCTATCAGTATATAGATATATGCCTGTGTACTATCAGTATATAGATATATGCCTGTGTACTATCAGTATATAGATATATGCCTGTGTACTATCAGTATATAGATATATGCCTGTGTACTATCAGTATATAGATATATGCCTGTGTACTATCAGTATATAGATATATGCCTGTGTACTATCAGTATATAGATATATGCCTGTGTACTATCAGTATATAGATATATTGCTGTGTACTATCAGTGTATAGATATATGCCTGTGTACTATCAGTGTATAGATATATGCCTGTGTACTATCAGTGTATAGATATATGCCTGTGTACTATCAGTATATAGATATATGCCTGTGTACTATCAGTATATAGATATATGCCTGTGTACTATCAGTATATAGATATATGCTTGTGTGCTATCAGTTTATAGATATATGCCTGTGTACTATCAGTATATAGATATATGCCTGTGTACTATCAGTATATAGATATATGCCTGTGTGCTATCAGTATATAGATATATGCCTGTGTACTATCAGTATATAAATATATGCCTGTGTACTATCAGTATATAGATATATGCCTGTGTGCTATCAGTATATAGATATATGCCTGTGTACTATCAGTGTATAGATATATGCCTGTGTACTATCAGTATATAGATATATGCCTGTGTACTATCAGTGTATAGATATATGCCTGTGTACTATCAGTATATAGATATATGCCTGTGTACTATCAGTATATAGATATATGCCTGTGTACTATCAGTATATAGATATATGCCTGTGTACTATCAGTATATAGATATATGCCTGTGTACTATCAGTATATAGATATATGCCTGTGTACTATCAGTATATAGATATATGCCTGTGTACTATCAGTATATAGAGATATGCCTGTGTACTATCAGTATATAGATATATTGCTGTGTACTATCAGTGTATAGATATATGCCTGTGTACTATCAGTGTATAGATATATGCCTGTGTACTATCAGTGTATAGATATATGCCTGTGTACTATCAGTATATAGATATATGCCTGTGTACTATCAGTATATAGATATATGCCTGTGTACTATCAGTATATAGATATATGCCTGTGTGCTATCAGTATATAGATATATGCCTGTGTACTATCAGTATATAGATATATGCCTGTGTGCTATCAGTATATAGATATATGCCTGTGTACTATCAGTATATAGATATATGCCTGTGTGCTATCAGTATATAGATATATGCCTGTGTGCTATCAGTATATAGATATATGCCTGTGTACTATCAGTATATAGATATATGCCTGTGTGCTATCAGTATATAGATATATGCCTGTGTACTAGCAGTATATAGATATATGCCTGTGTACTATCAGTGTATAGATATATGCCTGTGTACTATCCTGGGGTTTATATTTCCGGTGATTGCGCGGTGTGAGGGGTTTATATTTCCGGTGATTGCGCGGTGTGAGGGGTTTATATTTCCGGTGATTGCGCGGTGCGAGGGGTTTTATATTTCCGGTGATTGCGCGGTGTGGGGGGGTTTATATTTCCGGTGATTGCGCGGTGTGAGGGGTTTATATTTCCGGTGATTGCGCGGTGTGAGGGGGTTTATATTCCAGGTGATTGCGCGGTGTGAGGGGTTTATATTTCCGGTGATTGCGCGGTGTGAGGGGTTTTATATTTCCGGTGATTGCGTGGTTTGGGGGGTTTATATTTCCGATGATTGCGCGGTGTGAAGGGTTTTATATTTCTGGTGATTGCGCGGTGTGAGGGGTTTATATTTCCGGTGATTGCGCGGTGTGGGGGGTTTTATATTTCCGGTGATTGCGCGGTGTGAGGGGTTTTATATTTCCGGTGATTGCGCGGTGTGAGGGGTTTTATATTTCCGGTGATTGCGCGGTGTGAGGGAGTTTATATTTCCGGTGATTGCACGGTGTGAGGGGTTTATATTTCCGGTGATTGCGCGGTGTGAGGGGTTTATATTTCCAGTGATTGCGCGGTGTGAGGGGTTTTATATTTCCGGTGATTGCTCGGTGTGAGGGGTTTTATATTTCCGGTGATTGTGCGGTGTGAGGGGTTTTATATTTCCGGTGATTGCTCGGTGTGAGGGGTTTTATATTTCCGGTGATTGCGCGGTGTGAGGGGTTTATATTTCCGGTGATTGCGCGGTGTGAGGGGTTTATATTTCCGGTGATTGCGCGGTGTGAGGGGTTTATATTTCCGGTGATTGCGCGGTGTGGGGGGGGCTATATTTCCGGTGATCGCGCGGTGTGAGGGGGTTTATATTCCCGGTGATTGCGCGGTGTGAGGGGTTTATATTTCCGGTGATTGCGCGCTGTGAGGGGTTTTATATTTCCGGTGATTGCGTGGTTTGGGGGGTTTATATTTCCGGTGATTGCGCGGTGTGAGGGGTTTTATATTTCCGGTGATTGCGCGGTGTGAGGGGTTTTATATTTCCGGTGATTGCGCAGTGTGAGGGGTTTATATTTCCGGTGATTGCGCGGTGTGGGGGTTTTATATTTCCGGTGATTGCGCGGTGTGAGGGGTTTATATTTCCGGTGATTGCGCGGTGTGTGTTTTATATTTCCGGTGATTGCGCGGTGTGAGGGGGGGGGGTTTATATTTCCGGTGATTGCGCGGTGTGAAGGGTTTTATATTTCTGGTGATTGCGCGGTGTGAAGGGTTTTATATTTCCGGTGATTGCGCGGTGTGAAGGGTTTTATATTTCCGGTGATTGCGCGGTGTGAGGGGTTTTATATTTCTGGTGATTGCGCGGTGTGAGGGGGTTTATATTTCTGGTGATTGCGCGGTGTGAGGGGGTTTTATATTTCTGGTGATTGCGCGATGTGAGTGTTTTATATTTCCGGTGATTGCACGGTGTGAACGGTTTTATATTTCCGGTGATTGCGCGGTGTGAGGGGTTTTATATTTCCGGTGATTGCGCGGTGTGAGGGAGTTTATATTTCCGGTGATTGCGCGGTGTGGGGGGGTTTATATTTCCGGTGATTGCACGGTGTGAGGGGTTTATATTTCCGGTGATTGCGCGGTGTGAGGGGTTTATATTTCCGGTGATTGCGCGGTGTGAGGGGTTTTATATTTCCGGTGATTGCTCGGTGTGAGGGGTTTTATATTTCCGGTGATTGCGCGGTGTGGGGGGTTTATATTTCCGGTGATTGCGCGGTGTGAGGGGTTTTATATTTCCGGTGATTGTGCGGTGTGGGGGGGTTTATATTTCCGGTGATTGCGCGGTGTGAGGGGTTTATATTTCCGGTGATTGCGCGGTGAGGGGGGGGTTTATATTTCCGGTGATTGCGCGGTGTGAGGGGTTTATATTTCCGGTGATTGTGCGGTGTGAGGGGTTTTATATTTCCGGTGATTGCTCGGTGTGAGGGGTTTTATATTTCCGGTGATTGCGCGGTGTGAGGGGTTTATATTTCCGGTGATTGCGCGGTGAGGGGGGGGGTTTATATTTCCGGTGATTGCGCGGTGTGAGGGGTTTTATATTTCCGGTGATTGCGCGGTGTGAGGGGTTTTATATTTCCGGTGATTGCGCGGTGTGAGGGGGTTTATATTTCCGGTGATTGCGCGGTGTGGGGGGGGGGTTTATATTTCCGGTGATTGCGCGGTGTGGGGGGTTTTATATTTCCGGTGATTGCGCGGTGTGAGGGGTTTATATTTCCGGTGATTGCGCGGTGTGATGGGTTTATATTTCCAGTGATTGCGCGGTGTGAGGGGGTTTATATTTCCGGTGATTGCGCGGTGTGAGGGGTTTTATATTTCCGGTGATTGCGCGGTGTGAGGGGGTTTATATTTCCGGTGATTGCGCGGTGTGAGGGGTTTTATATTTCCGGTGATTGCGCGGTGTGAGGGGTTTATATTTCCGGTGATTGCGCGGTGTGAGGGGTTTTATATTTCCAGTGATTGCGCGGTGTGAGGGGTTTATATTTCCGGTGATTGCGCGGTGTGAGGGGTTTTATATTTCCGGTGATTGCGCGGTGTGGGGGGGTTTATATTTCCGGTGATTGCGCGGTGTGAGTTTATATTTCCGGTGATTGTGCGGTGCGATGGGTTTATATTTCCGGTGATTGCGCGGTGTGGGGGGGTTTATATTTCCGGTGATTGCGCGGTGTGAGGGATTTATTTTTCCGGTGATTGCGCGGTGTGAGGGGTTTATATTTCCGGTGATTGCGCGGTGTGAGGGGTTTTATATTTCCGGTGATTGTGCTGTGTGAGGGGTTTATATTTCCGGTGATTGCGCGGTGTGAGGGGTTTATATTTACGGTGATTGCACGGTGTGAGGGGGTTTATATTTCCGGTGATTGCGCGGTGTGAGGGGTTTTATATTTCCGGTGATTGCGCGGTGTGAGGGGTTTATAGTTCCGGTGATTGCGCGGTGTGAGGGGTTTATATTTCCGGTGATTGCGCGGTGTGAGGGGTTTATATTTCCGGTGATTGCGCGGTGTGAGGGGGTTTATATTTCCGGTGATTGTGCGGTGTGAGGGGGTTTATATTTCCGGTGATTGCGCGGTGTGGGGGTTTATATTTCCGGTGATTGCGCGGTGTGAGGGGTTTATAGTTCCGGTGATTGCGCGGTGTGAGGGGTTTATATTTCCGGTGATTGCGCGGTGTGAGGGGTTTTATATTTCCGGTGATTGCGCGGTGTGAGGGGTTTTATATTTCCGGTGATTGCGCGGTGTGGGGGGGGTTTATATTTCCGGTGATTGCGCGGTGTGAGGGGTTTATATTTCCGGTGATTGCGCGGTGTGAGG
This sequence comes from Rhinoderma darwinii, assembly GCF_050947455.1. Taxonomy (NCBI): domain Eukaryota; kingdom Metazoa; phylum Chordata; class Amphibia; order Anura; family Rhinodermatidae; genus Rhinoderma; species Rhinoderma darwinii. The sequence goes on from NW_027464083.1 coordinate 231,111, forward strand.
GGGTTTATATTTCCGGTGATTGCGCGGTGTGTGGGGTTTTATATTTCCGGTGATTGCGCGGTGTGGGGGGGGGTTTATATTTCCGGTGATTGCGCGGTGTGGGGGGGTTTATATTTCCGGTGATTGCGCGGTGTGGGGGGGGTTTATATTTCCGGTGATTGCGCGGTGTGGGGGGGTTTATATTTCCGGTGATTGCGCGGTGTGGGGGGGTTTATATTTCCGGTGATTGCGCGGTGTGGGGGGGGTTTATATTTCCGGTGATTGCGCGGTGTGGGGGGGTTTTATATTCCCGGTGATTGCGCGGTGTGAGGGGTTTTATATTTCCGGTGATTGCGCGGTGTGAGGGGTTTATATTTCCGGTGATTGCGCGGTGTGAGAGGTTTATATTTCCGGTGATTGCGCGGTGTGAGGGGTTTTATATTTCCGGTGATTGCACGGTGTGGGGGGGGTTTATATTTCCGGTGATTGCGCGGTGTGAGGGGTTTTATATTTCCGGTGATTGCGCGGTGTGAGGGGTTTTATATTTCCGGTGATTGCGCGGTGTGAGGGGGTTTATATTTCCAGTGATTACGCGGTGTGAGGGGTTTATATTTCCGGTGATTGGGCGGTGTGAGGGGTTTTATATTTCCGGTGATTGCGCGGTGTGAGGGGTTTATATTTCCGGTGATTGGGCGGTGTGAGGGGTTTTATATTTCCGGTGATTGCGCGGTGTGAGGGGTTTTATATTTCCGGTGATTGCGCGGTGTGAGGGGTTTATATTTCCGGTGATTGGGCGGTGTGAGGGGTTTTATATTTCCGGTGATTGCGCGGTGTGAGGGGGTTTATATTTCTGGTGAGTGCGCGGTGTGAGGGGTTTATATTTCCGGTGATTGCGCGGTGTGGGGGGGGGGGTTTATATTTCCGGTGATTGCGCGGTGTGAGGGGTTTTATATTTCCGGTGATTGCGCGGTGTGAGGGGTTATATATTTCCGGTGATTGCGCGGTGTGAGGGGTTTATATTTCCGGTGAATGCGCGGTGTGAGGGGTTTATATTTCCGGTGATTGCGCGGTGTGGGGGGGGTTTATATTTCCGGTGATTGCGCGGTGTGCGGGGTTTTATATTTCCGGTGATTGCGGGGTGTGAGGGGTTTATATTCCCGGTGATTGCGCGGTGTGAGGGGTTTATATTTACGGTGATTGCACGGTGTGATGGGTTTTATATTTCCGGTGATTGCGCGGTGTGAGGGGGTTTATATTTCCGGTGATTGCGCGGTGTGGGGGGGGGGGTTTATATTTCCGGTGATTGCGCGGTGTGAGGGGTTTTATATTTCCGGTGATTGCGCGGTGTGAGGGGTTTATATTTCCGGTGATTGCGCGGTGTGAGGGGTTTATATTTCCGGTGATTGCGCGGTGTGAGGGTTTTATATTTCCGGTGGTTGCGCGGTGTGAGGGGTTTATATTTCCGATGATTGCGCGGTGTGAGGGGGTTTATATTTCCGGTGATTGCGCGGTGTGAGGGGGTTTATATTTCCGGTGATTGCGCGGTGTGAGGGGTTTTATATTTCCGGTGATTGCGCGTTGTGAGGAGTTTTATATTTCCGGTGATTGCGCGGTGTGAGGGGGTTTTATATTTCCGGTGATTGCGCGGTGTGAGGGGTTTTATATTTCCGGTGATTGCGCGGTGGGAGGGGTTTTATATTTCCGGTGATTGCGCGGTGAGGGGTTTATATTTCCGGTGATTGCGCGGTGTGGGGGGGTTTTATATTCCCGGTGATTGCGCGGTGTGAGGGGTTTTATATTTCCGGTGATTACGCGGTGTGAAGGGTTTTATATTTCCGGTGATTGCGCGGTGTGAGGGGTTTATATTTCCGGTGACTGCGCGGTATGGGGGGGTTTATATTTCCGGTGATTGCGCGGTGTGAGGGGTTTATATTTCCGGTGATTGCGTGGTGTGGGGGGTTTATATTTCCGGTGATTGCGCGGTGTGAGGGGTTTTATATTTCCAGTGATTGCGCGGTGTGAGGGGTTTATATTTCCGGTGATTGCGCGGTGTGAGGGGTTTTATATTTCCGGTGATTGCGTGGTGTGAGGGGTTTTATATTTCCAGTGATTGCGCGGTGTGAGGGGTTTTATATTTCTGGTGATTGCGCGGTGTGAGGGGTTTTATATTTCCGGTGATTGCGCGGTGTGAGGGGTTTTATATTTCCGGTGATTGCGCGGTGTGAGGGGTTTATATTTCCGGTGATTGCGCGGTGTGGGGGGTTTATATTTCCGGTGATTGTGCGGTGTGAGTGGTTTATATTTCCGGTGATTGCGCGGTGTGGGGGGGGGGTTATATTTCCGGTGATTGCGCGGTGTGGGGGGGTTTATATTTCCGGTGATTGCGCGGTGTGAGGGGTTTATATTTCCGGTGATTGCGCGGTGTGAGGGGTTTTATATTTCCGGTGATTGCGCGGTGTGAGGGGGTTTATATTTCCGGTGATTGCGCGGTGTGAGGGGGTTTATATTTCCGGTGATTGCGCGGTGTGAGGGGGTTTATATTTCCGGTGATTGCGCGGTGTGAGAGGTTTTATATTTCCGGTGATTGCGCGGTGTGGGGGGGTTTATATTTCCGGTGATTGCGTGGTGTGAGGGGGTTATATTTCCGGTGATTGCGTGGTGTGAGGGGGTTATATTTCCGGTGATTGCGCGGTGTGGAGGGGTTTATATTTCCGGTGATTGCGTGGTGTGAGGGGGTTATATTTCCGGTGATTGCGCGGTGTGAGGGGTTTTATATTTCCGGTGATTGCACGGTGTGAGGGGGTTTATATTTCCGGTGATTGCACGGTGTGGGGTTTTATATTTCCGGTGATTGCGCGGTGTGAGGGTTTTATATTTCCGGTGATTGCGCGGTGTGAGAGGTTTATATTTCCGGTGATTGCGCGGTGTGAGGGGTTTATATTTCCGGTGATTGCGCGGTGTGAGGGGGTTTATATTTCCGGTGATTGCGCGGTGTGAGGGGTTTATATTTCCGGTGATTGTGCGGTGTGAGGGGTTTATACTTCCGGTGATTGTGCGGTGTGAGGGGTTTATACTTCCGGTGATTGCGCGGTCTGAGCGGTTTATATTTCCGGTTATTGCGCGGTGTGGGGGGTTTATATTTCCGGTGATTGCGCGGTGTGGGGGGTTTATATTTCCGGTGATTGCGCGGTGTGAGGGGTTTTATATTTCCGGTGATTGCGCGGTGTGGGGGGTTTTATATTTCCGGTGATTGCGCGGTGTGAGGGGTTTATATTTCCGGTGATTGCGCGGTGTGAGTGTTTTATATTTCCGGTGATTGCGCGGTGTGAGGGGTTTATATCTCCGGTGATTGCGCGGTGTGAGGGGTTTATATTTCCGGTGATTGCGCGGTGTGAGAGGTTTATATTTCCGGTGATTGCGCGGTGTGAGGGGGTTTATATTTCCGGTGATTGCGCGGTGTGAGGGGTTTTATATTTCTGATGATTGCGCGGTGTGAGGGGTTTATATTTCCGGTGATTGCGCGGTGTGAGGGGTTTATATTTCCGGTGATTGCGCGGTGTGAGGGGTTTATATTTCCGGTGATTGCGCGGTGTGAGAGGGTTTATATTTCCGGTGATTGCGCGGTGTGGGGGGTTTATATTTCCGGTGATTGCGCGGTGTGAGGGGTTTATATTTCCGGTGATTGCGCGGTGTGAGGGGTTTTATAATTCCGGTGATTGCGCGGTGTGAGGGTTTTATATTTCCGGTGATTGCGCGGTGTGAGGGGTTTATATTTCTGGTGATTGCGCGGTGTGAGGGGTTTATATTTCCGGTGATTGCGCGGTGTGAGGGGTTTTATATTTCCAGTGATTGCACGGTGTGGAGGGTTTTATATTTCCGGTGATTGCGCGGTGTGGGGGGTTTTATATTTCCGGTGATTGCGCGGTGTGAGAGGTTTATATTTCCGGTGATTGCGCGGTGTGAGGGGTTTATATTTCCGGTGATTGCGCGGTGTGAGGGGGTTTATATTTCCGGTGATTGCGCGGTGTGAGTGGTTTATATTTCCGGTGATTGCGCGGTGTGAGGGGTTTTATATTTCCGGTGATTGCGCGGTGTGAGGGAGTTTATATTTCTGGTGATTGCGCGGTGTGAGGGGGTTTATATTTCTGGTGATTGCGCGGTGTGAGGGGTTTATATTTCCGGTGATTGCGCGGTGTGGGGGGTTTATATTTCCGGTGATTGCGCGGTGTGGGGGGGTTATATATTTCCGGTGATTGCGCGGTGTGAGGGGTTTATATTTCCGGTGATTGCGCGGTGTGTGGGGTTTTATATTTCCGGTGATTGCGCGGTGTGTGGGGTTTTATATTTCCGGTGATTGCGTGGTGTGAGGGGGTTTATATTTCCGGTGATTGCGCGGTGTGAGGGGTTTATATTTCTGGTGATTGCGCGGTGTGGGGGGGTTTATATTTCCGGTGATTGCGCGGTGTGAGGGGTTTATATTTCCGGTGATTGCGCGGTGTGAGGGGTTTTATATTTCCGGTGATTGCGCGGTGTGAGGGGGTTTATATTTCCGGTGATTACGCGGTGTGAGGGGTTTTATATTTCCAGTGATTGCGCGGTGTGGGGGGGTTTTATATTTCCAGTGATTGCGCGGTGTGAGGGGTTTATATTTCCGGTGTGAGGAGTTTTATATTTCCGGTGATTGCGCGGTGTGAGGTGGTTTATATTTCCGGTGATTGCGCGGTGTGAAGGGTTTTATATTTCCGGTGATTGCGTGGTGTGGGGGGGTTTATATTTCCGGTGATTGCGCGGTGTGAGGGGTTTTATATTTACGGTGATTGCGCGGTGTGAGGGTTTTATATTTCCGGTGATTGCGCGGTGTGAGGGGTTTTATATTTCCGGTGATTACGCGGTGTGAGGGGTTTTATATTTCCGGTGATTGCGCGGTGTGAGGGGTTTTATATTTCCGGTGATTGCGCGGTGTGAGGGGGTTTATATTTCCGGTGATTGCGTGGTGTGAGGGGTTTTATATTTCCAGTGATTGCGCGGTGTGAGGGGTTTTATATTTCCGGTGATTGCGCGGTGTGAGGGGTTTATATTTCCGGTGATTGCGTGGTGTGGGGGGGTTATATTTCTGGTAATTGCGCGGTGTGAGGGGTTTTATATTTCCGGTGATTGCGCGGTGTGAGGGGTTTATATTTCCGGTGATTGCGCGGTGTGAGGGGTTTATATTTCCGGTGATTGCGCGGTGTGAGGGGTTTATATTTCCGGTGATTGCGCGGTGTGTGGGGGTTTATATTTCCAGTGATTGCGCGGTGTGAGGGGTTTATATTTCCGGTGATTGCGCGGTGTGGGGGGTTTATATTTCCGGTGATTGCGCGGTGTGGGCGTTTTTATATTTCCGGTGATTGCGCGGTATGAGGGATTTATATTTCCGGTGATTGCGCGGTGTGAGGGGGTTTATATTTCCGGTGATTGCGCGGTGTGAGGGGTTTTATATTTCCGGTGATTGCGCGGTGTGAGGGGTTTTATATTTCCGGTGATTGCGCGGTGTGAGGGGTTTATATTTCCGGTGATTGCGTGGTGTGGGGGGGTTATATTTCTGGTAATTGCGCGGTGTGAGGGGTTTTATATTTCCGGTGATTGCGCGGTGTGAGGGGTTTATATTTCCGGTGATTGCGCAGTGTGAGGGGTTTTATATTTCCGGTGATTGCGCGGTGTGAGGGGTTTATATTTCCGGTGATTGCGCGGTGTGAGGGGGTTTATATTTCCGGTGATTACGCGGTGTTGGGGAGGTTTATATTTCCGGTGATTGCGCGGTGTGAGGGGTTTTATATTTCCGGTGATTGCGCGGTGTGAGGGGTTTTATATTTCCGGTGATTGCGCGGTGTGAGGGGTTTTATATTTCCGGTGATTGCGCGGTGTGAGGGGTTTTATATTTCCGGTGATTGCGCGGTGTGAGGGGTTTATATTTCCGGTGATTGCGCGGTGTGAGGGGTTTTATATTTCCGGTGATTGCGCGGTGTGAGGGGTTTATATTTCCGGTGATTGCGCGGTGTGAGGGTTTTATATTTCCGTGATTGCGCGGTGTGAGGGTGTTTATATTTCCGGTGATTGCGCGGTGTGGGGGGTTTATATTTCCGGTGATTGCGCGGTGTGAGGAGTTTTATATTTCCGGTGATTGCGCGGTGTGAGGGGTTTTATATTTCCGGTGATTGCGCGGTGTGAGGGGTTTTATATTTCCGGTGATTGCGCGGTGTGAGGGGTTTATATTTCAGGTGATTGCGCTGTGTGAGGGGTTTATATTTCCGGTGATTGCGCGGTGTGGGGGGGTTATATTTCTGGTAATTGCGCGGTGTGAGGGGTTTTATATTTCCGGTGATTGCGCGGTGTGAGGGGTTTATATTTCCGGTGATTGCGCAGTGTGAGGGGTTTTATATTTCCGGTGATTGCGCGGTGTGAGGGGTTTTATATTTCCGGTGATTACGCGGTGTTGGGGAGGTTTATATTTCCGGTGATTGCGCGGTGTGAGGGGTTTATATTTCCGGTGATTGCGCGGTGTGAGAGGGTTTATATTTCCGGTGATTGCGTGGTGTGGGGGGTTTATATTTCCGGTGATTACGCGGTGTTGGGGAGGTTTATATTTCCGGTGATTGAGCGGTGTGGGGAGGGGTTTATATTTCCGGTGATTGCGTGGTGTGGGGGGTTTATATTTCCGGTGATTGCGCGGTGTGAGGGGGGTTTATATAACCGGTCGGCATCGCGCAGTTTCTTCGGAGGACAGAGGAAGCCGCGATCTATAACTGATCAGATGCCGCGGTCGCTATTAATCACGAGGGGTTAAGGGGCCGGGATTGCGCTGTCTCTGATCTTGGCGGTTGCCGGCGGCTGTGAGAAGCCGTGTACGGTGCAGGCTGCGCTCCTTCTAGTGTGACGGCGCACGTACAGCATAATACTATAGATCTGATGTCACCAAGGGGTTAATCCCTCCTGTATTTCATATTTACAGCGCTAATAATAAATAATAATAATTACCAACACTGTGCCAGACAAAAACGCACCAAAACCGGACAGAAATGACCTCATGTAACCTTACTACTGCATCATGGGAAACCTCCTGACTGATAACAGAGAGAACACTAAACAACAGCGGAGACCGGAAGTCATGTACACCCGACCAGCGCTGCTCTCTACCTCACGTGATCAGCTTCACAGGTCTTTCCTCCACCACTTTTCTCAAATGATAAGCTCCACCCCTCCCGTCCCAGTCACGTGGTGGTGATGTCATCACAGGTCCTTTTACCACAACAAATTATATTTTGCACTGTTTAGCGCCGATCACTCCTTCATCGCTCATATGATGCTCAGGACCCCTCATGTCACTTGATCATCACACAGGTCCTTCATACATCGCTCACACTTCTAAAACCCCCGCCCCTGATTCCACGGTCACGTGACCTTGATATCACAGGTCCTTCCACTTCCGCCTCTCTCCACTAATAAGCTCCGCCTTTTCCTGTCACTTGGTGGTGACGTCATCACAGGTCCTTCAGCTGTTACGTGATGAGGTAAAGAGCAGCGCTGGTCGGGTGTTCTCTCTGTTATCAACCATTGAGTGACTCCGCCCACTGGAGTCCTAGCCCGGATTTAACCCCTCCAGTGCCGGCCTCTTTGGGGTAAGTGGTTATTTCTGGTCTTTGTAGTGGTCGGGTGTTTTGTGGGACGAGTCGTGTTTTGTAATGACATAATATTCGGGACTTACAACTTATTCACGGACTTTTATACATTTCTTGTTAATGTCGTTCACCGTGCGGTTTAAAGAGGTTCTGTCACCAGATTTTGCAACCCCTATCTGCTATTGCAGCAGATCGGCGCTGCAATGTAGATTACAGTAACGTTTTTATTTTAAAAAAACGAGCATTTTTGGCCAAGTTATGACCATTTTTGTATTTATGCAAATGTGGCTTGCAAAAGTACAACTGGGCGTGTTGAAAAGTAAAAGTCCAAGTGGGCGTGTATTATGTGCGTACATCGGGGCGTGTTTACTACTTTTACTAGCTGGGCGTTCTGATGAGAAGTATCATCCACTTCTCTTCACAACGCCCAGCTTCTGGCAGTGCAGACACAGCCGTGTTCTCCAGAGATCACGCTGTGTCGTCACTCACAGGTCCTGCATCGTGTCAGACGAGCGAGGACACATCGGCACCAGAGGCTACAGATGATTCTGCATCAGCATTTGCAGGTAAGTAGCTACATCGACTTACCTGCAAACGCTGATGCTGCTGCAGAATCATCTGTAGCCTCTGGTGCCGATGTGGCCGACACGATGCAGGACCTGTGAGTGACGTCACAGATCTGCACTGCCAGAAGCTGGGCGTTGTGAAGAGAAGTGGATGTTACTTCTCATCAGAACGCCCAGCTAGTAAAAGTAGTAAACACGCCCCGATGTACGCACATAATACACGCCCAGTTGGACTTTTACTTTTCAACACGCCCAGTTGTACTTTTGCAAGCCTCATTTGCATAAATACGAAAATGGTCATAACTTGGCCAAAAATGCTCGTTTTTTAAAAATAAAAAGTTGCTCTTATCTACATTGCAGCGCCGATCACCTGCAATAGCAGATAGGGGCTGCAAAATCTGGTGACAGAGCCTCTTTAACCCCTTAGTGACCAGCCCATTTTAGGCCCTAATGACCAAGCTATTTTATTCGTTTTTCTATAGTCGCATTCAAAGAGCTATAACGTTTTTATTTTTTCGTCACTCACTTAAATGACCATCAGCCCACCACTCACAGATTCTCCTGTAGATAGTGCCACACAGCCCCATTGTAGTGCCACAGAGCCCCCTTGTAGATGATAGAACCCCCCCCCCCTTCCTGTACATAGCGCTACTGTAGCTCCCTGAAAGAGCGGAATCCCCCTGTGGCCGGAGATTCCGCTCCTGGACGGAGCGCTTGATGACCGTCTATTTATGGACAGTGACGTCAAGGGCCTCTACTGAAGTGGAATCCCCGGTCACCGCATCAGCAACGCTGTGGACGGGGATTCCGCTTCAGGAGTTGTCACTGTCCATATATGGACAGAGACATCAAGCGCTCAATCCAGGAGCGGAATCCCCAGCCACACAGTGGCGCTAGCAGATAGCAGAGCTGGGAGATACCTTCCTGCTTTGCTATAGTATTCAATAGTACCTGTGTACTAATGACGCAGACACTATTGAATGTGGCGTTGCTACAGCCGTAGCAGCTGCTAGCGGTGCCGCCGGCCATGGGGGGCCCATCCCGACTGGCAGCATGGTCGTCCCCATGCCCGATGTAGCCGCTATGGCTGCTACGGGCGGAAAGGCGGATGCTGAGTCGCCGGGCCCGGGCGCTTCTGAAACGAGCAGGGGAAAGGTAGCCAGTGCAGCGCCCCCTTCCACCTGCTGGAGTGATGCACACCATTCTGGCCGTCCCTTTGTGGCACTATGTACAAGGGGGGTTTGTGGCGTTCTCTACAAGGGGATGTGTGTGGCATTATCCACAAGGTGACGTGTGTGGCTCTCTCTACAAGGGGGCTGTATGTGGCGCAATCTACAGGAGGGCTGTGTGCGGCGCAATCTACAGGAGGGCTGTGTGTGGCGCAATCTACAGGGGGGCTGTGTGTGGCGCAATCTACAGGGGGGCTGTGTGTGGCGCTATCTACAAGGGGGCTGTTTGTGGCGCGATCTACAGGGGGCTGTGTGTGGCGCTATCTGCAGGGGGCAGTGTGGAGTGCCATCTACAAGGGGCACTGAGTGTGGCGCTATCTACACGGGGGCTGTGTGTGGCGCTATCTACAGGGGGGCTGTGTGTGGCCCTATCTACAAGTAGGCTGTGTGTGTCCCTATCAAGGGGGGCTGTGTGTAGTGATATGTACAGGTGGGCTGTGTGTCCCTATCTACAGGGGGCTGTGTGTGGCGCTATCTACAGGGAGGCTGTGTGTGGCGCTATCTACAGGGGGGCTGTGTGTGGCGCTATCTACAGGGGGGCTGTGTGTGGCGCTATCTACAGGGGGGCTGTGTGTGGCCCTATCTACAAGTAGGCTGTGTGTGGCCCTATCTACAGGGGAGCTGTTTGTGGCCCTATCTACAGGGGAGCTGTTTGTGGCCCTATGTACAGGGGGGCTGTATGTGGCCCTATCTACAGGGGGCTGTGTGTGGCATTATCTACAGGGGGCAGTGTGGAGCACCATCTAAAAGGAGCACACCATCTACAGTGTGACACTATCTGCGCTGGTGTTTACGCTGCCAGTAGTGGTCAGCACATATCACCTCGCCCTAGTGATAAAGTGAGACATCACCTGCCTGTAAAAACCAGATAACCAGAGAGATACCGGCCACCATAGTGGTTGTCAGCCAAACTAGTGCAGACGGTTTTGTTTGTTTATTTGGATGCAGAAATTCTGGGAAGAAAACCACGCCCCATTAGCCACACCCATGAGATAAACCACGCCCCATAAGACACCCACCAAAGAAGCCACACCCTAATTGTCCTTGGGAAGAAATGTAAAAAGTTGACAACTATGTATAATCAGAACCAGAACCTTTTTTTTATTTTTCTGTGGATGTAGCGGAGTGAGGGCTTATTTTTTGTGGGACGAGCTGCAGTTTTTGATCATTTTATAATATTTTTTATTTATATTTTTAGAGCTGCTAGTGTTTTTTTATTTTACTGTTTTTTCTAAAAAAATGTATTCCTGTTCTGGGGGACTTGAACTAGTGATGATTAGATCTCCGGTACAAATCACTGTAATACTAATGTATCGCAATATATCGTGATTAATATTAAGGGGTTTATAGGAGCAGAAAGATGGCGGACCTTCATTGCCCCCCATGCTGCCATGACAACCGTCCATCGTGTCGCGTGGGGACGATGAGCTGTCAGGGAGGACCCCCGTCTTTCTTACAGCTTAGTTTCTGCAGTCGCTGTTGACCACAGAATCTAAGTATATAAATGGCCTTAATCACAGTTCTCTCAGGTTTCCAGCCTTTGCAGGTTTCCAGCCCAGGGTGTCAGGTGTTCCCTATGTCGGTAAATGTCCTGTTCAGGAAGGGGTTAAATGAGTCAAATACAAGTTTATACTGAATCTTATTCCACAAAACAATGTATCACTCTGCTCTGCTCTACCTGCGCTATAACATGATGATAAGAGATCACACTGCATGTGCCCTTTATATATAATGTCACCTCAGCTGCTGCAGAACCTCACAGTTCATATCAAAACACTGACTGCATAGTGTGCACCACGTCTTGTGCGATGTCAGCAATGTCTCCCCAGTATCCGCCATGTGTCAGGTTGTCAGGAGTCAGGTCTTCATTGTCTGGGGGGGGGGGAATGTCTTCATTTTACTCTATATGCTATAAATGTCTGATATATGGGGGTCCCACCTCTATGTGTGCACAGACACACAGCGTGATCTCGCGAGATCACGCTGTGACGTCACTCACTTCCTCCCACAGGAACTTCATCGCGTCGGATGAGCGAGGACACGCTGTGTGTCTGTGAACTGCCAGATGCTGGGTGTTAACGAAGAGAAGTGGATGATGCTGATTCGTCAGCATCATACACTTCCATTCACAACGCCCAGCTATTAAAACAAGTAAACACACCCAGATGTACGCACATAATACACGCCCACTTAGACTTAACTTTAAACACGCCCAGTTGTACTTAAGAGAGGCTAATTTGCATAAATATAAAAATGGTCATAACTTCGCCAAAAATGCTCGTTTTTGAAAAAAACAAAACGTTAATGTTATCTACATTGCAGCGCCGATCTGCTGCAATACGAGATAGGGGTTTCAGAATCTGGTGACAGAGCCTCTTTAAAGTGACACGTCAGATTTGAGAAATGGTTCTGTCTTAAACAGGTCAAAAATAGGCCGTGGATTCCACTCCCAGAGGAGTCCCTGATATCACTGTCCATATATGGACAGAGACGTCAGGGGCTCCCTCTAGGATCACAATTCCCAGCCAAGTTGACGGCAACGCTCTGGCAAAGCATTCTGCTCCTAGTGGGAGCTTCAGTGGCGCTATCTACAGGTGCTGAGGTGCTGATCTGCAGGGGTTTGGCATGTAAGTTTGATTAAACTAAGGGGGAGATGTGCCGGCACTTGTGGAGAGAGCCGGCGGACAGGAAAGTGCAGTGCTGCACACATTAAACCCCTTTCCATTCTGCCAATGTTTATTTATATGACAACTGCCCGGGGCATCAGCGGTTTGAAAGAATATTGCCGTATGGAGGGGTTAATAAAAGCGTGTAGAAAATATTGTCTATAAAGGTGTACACAGCCTGTAAGAGGCTAATAAGCATTTGACACACTGACAATTTTTTGGGTTGCAGGGCACTCTCAAAATAGAGGCCCCTGTGTCCCGCCACTTTCATGTGTATCCGCGTCCACAGAAGGCAGATACAGGTAAATACTATGGCGGAGCAGGGAGCTGTTGGTGTCCCGCCGTTCGCTCTGGTAGTCCACAGTCTCCTTTAGGCCTGCGGCTTACAAGGTGCAGGGACCTCGACACCGGTAGTGAGGACCTCAACATTGTAATTCCGGCTCTGATCAGTAAACATAGAAGTGTAGAGAGAAGTGTCTGATATATAGACAGATATACAGTAGTCATGTATTCAGTCACTGTGTGTTTCCTACAGATGGATCCAGTAGGAGAAATCCACCAGAGAGATGTCCCAGTCCTCTGTATTCCCAGGACTGTCCAGAGGAAAATCACAATGTCCCAGAGAATCATCAGGTAGATGAAGCTGAGCCGTATACCAGATCTATATAGGGGGGTGCGGAGCTTTTTGGTCCTCCGGTCATAGATGTGGTCATAGATTTTGGTGGTTTCTTATGTTGATCTGTTAGATTCTTCGCTCTCTCTGCTGTATTGTACTGAATTGTTCCATATGTGAAATCAGGGGGAAGATCTGACTGATATTAAAGTGGAGGATGAAGAAGAAGAGCGGGTGAGGGGCGATCAACTGTGTAACAGTGAAGTGGAGGAGGAAATTCCAGGAGGTGTTACCAGAGGTCAGTAATAATGAATTTAGAAAGTGAATTGGGAGGTTTGTTAAGGTGGGGTTCCTCCTCAGTTCTACATTACAGTAACACGTCAGACACTGTATTATACATAGTGCAGGAGCTGAGGGAGATGTGACTGCACATAGAAGTTCTCTACAAGGTGATCTATGGATCCGGTCATGCACTAGGCTTAGTATCAGATTTTAGAGGCACCAGCTGCGATTAACAGCCGGGATCTGAGGAAACTCCGTTTAACCACTTACTCAGAAAATTACCTATTGTTTAAATCAAGTTTTTATGTTAAAAATATTTTTAAGATTTCTTTTTTTTTAAGTCATCTTTATTTAAAAATAATCCTAAAATCTTGCATTTTTCCCTCTGGCCACTGAGTCTTATAGTAGACTGATCCTTCCTGTTCTGTAGAGATCAATTCTCAGCAGACATCTCATTATCATTACATGCAGGATTACACTGACAGGTAACACCTATATATAGATATCACATGATCAGGACTGGCCTTAGGTTGGATGGCGCCCTGTGCGGGACTCCCTGTTGCTGCCCCCTACACAAACCAAATATGAACCACATATATAGACACGCACATACTGGAACATATATACTGTGCATACATAGAGACAGATATTTAGACATACAGGCAATTATACATACACACATCTGGAATATATACATACAGGTAAATATGTAGGCACACAGACACATATACATACACACACACACACACACACACACACACACACACACACACACACACACACACACACACACACACACACACACACACACACACACACAGATAAATACACAGACAGGAACATATACAAATACATAAAAGGCACAAAGACACATTCACAAACAGACCCATATATACCCAGTACAGATAATGTAGCAGATTTCGCATGCAGTCCTATGTAACACAACAGATAATACAGTGATAACATCCACTACATTATCTGTACTCCGTTATCACTGTGTTATCTGTGGTGTTACTTAGGACTGCAGGTAACGCTACTACATTATCTGTACTCAGAGTTATCTACAATCCTATGTAACACCACAGATAACACACAGTGATAACTCTCTGAGTACAGATAATGTCGTAGATGTTACCTGCAGTCCTATGTAACACCACTGATAACACACTGATAACCCTCTGAGTACAGATAATGTAGTAGTGTTACCTGCAGTCCTATGTAACACCACTGATAACACAGTGATAACCCTCTGAGTACAGATAATGTCGTAGATGATAACTATACCCATAGACACATATAAACTCACCCACACACAGAGGCATATATATAAGGGGCAGCTGAGTATATAAGGGGAAGCAGGGTATATAAGGGGCAGCAGGGTATATAAGGAGCAGCAGGGTATATAAGGGGCAGCAGGGTATATAAGGGGCAGCAGGGTATATAAGGGGCAGCAGGGTATATAAGGGGCAGCAGGGTATATAAGGGGCAGCAGGGTATATAAGGGGCAGCAGGGTATATAGGGGGCAGCAGGGTATATAGGACGCAGCACAGATATCTTCATTTTATCTGTTCTACTTTAATATTGAACACACACTTTTACAAAGAGACATAAACACATACAGGCGCACGCACGCACACACACACACACACACACACACACACACACACACTGTAACATATACACATACTGTATACACACACATACACACACACACACACTGTAACATATACACACACACACACACACACACATACAGGCGCGCGCACACACACACACACACACACACACACACATACTGTATACACACACATACACACACACACACACACACACACACACTGTAACATATACACATACTGTATACACACATATACATACACACACACACACACACACACACACACACATACTGTATACATACACACACACACACACACACACACACACTAACATATACACATACTGTATACACACACACACACACACACACACACTGTAACATATACATATACTGTATACACACACACACTGTAACATATATATACTGTATACACACACCCAGAGACACATAGATTCTCACCATCTCTCCTTGCTGACAGGATCACAGGTTTCTTGCAGGACAGGCTGTGGGCGGAGCTTCCTCCTTTTCTCTTGCTCCTCGGCTCTATTTACTCCGTGTGTGTAACTAAGAGAAGAGCACAGAGTAGAGGCAGAGCCCAGTGGCGCCCCCTACATGCTTGGAGGGGGCAGCGCCCTGTGTGCTCGCGCACCCCTAAGATCGGCCCTGCACAGGATACACCATTCACAATAGACTGACACTTGCAGTTCTGTAGAGATCACTTCTCAGCAGTCATCTCACTTTCATCACAGGCAGGATTACATAAAGAGGAAAACATTTTTAACCCCAATGTTGCCGTTATGTGTGGAAAATGAAGGGGGGAATTATTAATGTGAGGCACAGAGTCTTATGAATTTTGAACCTCGACGTGCCTCATATTAGTAGTAATTAATCCCATCATGTACCTCACACATTAACTCATGTAAGGAGAAAGAGGCAGCACTCTAGGCTGCCTCTTTCTCCTTACATTTGTATACCATTGGGGATTTACAAGTCGGATCCCTGGAGGCCGGCACCCTTATGCCCTGGAGGTTTTTGTTCTACTGTGCTGCCCATACACCTTCTCTCACACATTAACTCAATGTTGCCCATTATGACTGTGAGCTACATAATGGGATTAATTACTATTAATGGAGGTTCAAAATTCATAAGACCATGAGGCTCAAATCAGAAAGTGGAAGGACTTTTTATTTTTGGGCGTTTTTTTAATTTATTATTATTGTTAGCAAAGTATCGTTTTGGTATTTCAAATTGCAATTCTACACGAAGTATCGGTATCGAAGTCCAAATTCTGGTATTGTGACAACCCTGTTGTAGAAATCGCTTCTCAGCACTCGCCTCATTATCATCTCAGGCAGGATTACACTGACAGGTAACCCCTATATATAGATAACACAGGATCCACCATTTATAAGAGACTGATCCTTCCTGTTCTTTAGAGATCGCTTCTCAGCAGTCATCTCTTTATCATCACAGGCAGGATTACACTGACAGGTAACCCCTATATATAGATAACACAGGATCCACCATTTATAAGAGACTGATCCTTCCTGTTCTTTAGAGATCGCTTCTCAGCAGTCATCTCCGTATCATCACAGGCAGGATTACACTGACGGGTTACACCTATATCCTCAACATTAAAATTGCAACACCAAGGAGGAAACGTTTTGGAATTGTGGAAATCACAGGCAGGACTACACTGACAGATAACCCCTATATATAGATAACACAGGATCCACCATTTATAAGAGACTAATAGACCTCCATTCCATCCTCCATTGCCGTCTTGCTGTGCACCATGATAGCCTTTGAGAGCAGTGGTGTGTAATCTCCGGAAATATACACCCCCACTCCGCGCAATCACCGGAAATATAAAACCCCTCACACCGCGCAATCACCGGAAATATAAACCCCTCACACCGCGCAATCACCGGAAATATAAAACCCCTCACACCGCGCAATCACCGGAAATATAAAACCCCTCACACCGCGCAATCACCGGAAATATAACACCCCTCACACCGCGCAATCACCGGAAATATAAACCCCTCACACCGAGCAATCACCGGAAATATAAACCCCTCACACCGCGCAATCACCGGAAATATAAACCTCCTCACACCGCGCAATCACCGGAAATATAAAACCCCTCACACCGCGCAATCACCGGAAATATAAAACCCCTCACACCGCGCAATCACCGGAAATATAAAACCCCTCACACCGCGCAATCACCAGAAATATAAACCCCTCACACCGCGCAATCACCGGAAATATAAAACCCCCCACACCGCGCAATCACCGGAAATATAAAACCCCTCACACCGCGCAATCACCGGAAATATAAAACCCCTCAGACCGCGCAATCACTGGAAATATAAAACCCCCTCACACCGCGCAATCACCAGAAATATAAACCCCTCACACCGCGCAATCACCGGAAATATAAACCCCCCCCCACACCGCGCAATCACCGGAAATATAAACCCCCCCCCACACCGCGCAATCACCGGAAATATAAACCCCTCACACCGCGCAATCACCGGAAATATAAAACCCCCACACCGCGCAATCACCGGAAATATGAACCCCCTCACACCGCGCAATCACCGGAAATATAAACCCCTCACACCGCGCAATCACCGGAAATATAAAACCCCTCACACCGCGCAATCACCGGAAATATAAAACCCCTCACACCGCGCAATCACCGGAAATATAAAACCCCCCCACACCGCGCAATCACCGGAAATATAAAACCCCAACCCCTCACACCGCGCAATCACCGGAAATATAAACCCCTCACACCGCGCAATCACCGGAAATATAAAACCCCTCACACCGCTCAATCACCGGAAAAATATAAAACCCGTCACACCACACAATCACCGGAAATATAAAACCCTCACACCGCGCAATCACCGGAAATATAAAACCCCCCACACCGCGCACTCACCGGAAATATAAAACCCCCCACACCGCGCACTCACCGGAAATATAAAACCCGTCACACCGCACAATCACCGGAAATATAAAACCCCCACACCGTGGAATCAACGGAAATATAAAACCCCTCACACTGCGCAATCACCGGAAATATAAAACCCCTCCCCACACCGCGCAATCACCGGAAATATGAACCCCCTCACACCGCGCAATCACCGGAAATATAAAACCCCTCACACCGCGCAATCACCGGAAATATAAACCCCTCACACCGCGCAATCACCGGAAATATAAAACCCCTCCCCACACCGCGCAATCACCGGAAATATGAACCCCCTCACACCGCGCAATCACCGGAAATATAAAACCCCTCACACCGCGCAATCACCGGAAATATAAAACCCCTCACACCGCGCAATCACCGGAAATATAAAACCCCCCCACACCGCGCAATCACCGGAAATATAAAACCCCAACCCCTCACACCGCGCAATCACCGGAAATATAAACCCCTCACACCGCGCAATCACCGGAAATATAAAACCCCTCACACCGCTCAATCACCGGAAAAATATAAAACCCGTCACACCACACAATCACCGGAAATATAAAACCCTCACACCGCGCAATCACCGGAAATATAAAACCCCCCACACCGCGCACTCACCGGAAATATAAAACCCCCCACACCGCGCACTCACCGGAAATATAAAACCCGTCACACCGCACAATCACCGGAAATATAAAACCCCCACACCGTGGAATCAACGGAAATATAAAACCCCTCACACTGCGCAATCACCGGAATTATAAAACCCCTCACACCGCGCAATTACCGGAAATATAAACCCCTCACACCGCGCAATCACTGGAAATATAAACCCCTCACACCGCGCAATCACCGGAAATATATAAGCCCTCACACCGCGCAATCACCGGAAATATAAACCCCTCACACCGCGCAATCACCGGAAATATAAAACCCCTCGCACCGCGCAATCACCGGAAATATAAACCCCTCACACCGCGCAATCACCGGAAATATAAAACCCCTCACACCGCGCAATCACCGGAAATATAAACCCCTCACACCGCGCAATCACCGGAAATATAAAATCCCTCACACCGCGCAATCACCGGAAATATAAACCCCCCCCACATCGCGCAATCACCGGAAATATAAAACCCCTCACACAGCGCAATCACCGGAAATATAAACCCCCCCCCACACCGCGCAATCACCGGAAATATAAACCCCTCACACCGCTCAATCACCGGAAATATAAAACCCCCACACTGCGCAATCACCGGAAATATAAAACCCCTCACACCGCGCAATCACCGGAAATATAAACCCCTCACACCGCGCAATCACCGGAAATATAAAACCCCCACACCGTGCAATCACCGGAAATATAAAACCCCTCACACCGCGCAATCACCGGAAATATAAACCCCTCACACTGCGCAATCACCGGAAATATAAAACCCCTCAGACAGCGCAATCACCGGAAATATAAACCCCCCCACACCGCGCACTCACCGGAAATATAAACCCCTCACACCGCACAATCACCGGAAATATAAACCCCTCACACCGCACAATCACCGGAAATATAAACCCTTCACACCGCGCAATCACCGGAAATATAACCCCCCCCCCACATCGCGCAATCACCGGAAATATAAAAGCCCTCACACCGCGCAATCACCGGAAATATAAACCCCCCCCCCCACACCGCGCAATCACCGGAAATATAAACCCCTCACACCGCGCAATCTCCGGAAATATAAAACCCCTCACCGCGCAATCACCGGAAATATAAACCCCCCCACATCGCACAATCACCGGAAATATAAAAGCCCTCACACCGCGCAATCACCGGAAATATAAACCCCCCCACCCCACAGCGCGCAATCACCGGAAATATAAAACCCCTCACACTGCGCAATCACCGGAAATATAAACCCTTCACACCGCGCAATCACAGGAAATATAACCCCCCCCCCCACATCGCGCAATCACCGGAAATATAAAAGCCCTCACACCGCGCAATCACCGGAAATATAAACCCCCCCCCCCCACACCGCGCAATCACGGAAATATAAACCCCTCACACCGCGCAATCACCGGAAATATAAAACCCCTCACACCGCGCAATCACCGGAAATATAAAACCCCTCCCACCGCGCAATCACCGGAAATATAAAACCCCTCACACCGCGCAATCACCGTAAATATAAACCCCTCACACCGTGCAATCACCGGAAATATAAAACCCCCACACCGTGCAATCACCGGAAATATAAAACCCCTCCCACCGCGCAATCACCGGAAATATAAAACCCCTCACAACGCGCAATCACCGGAAATATAAACCCCCTCACACCGTGCAATCACCGGAAATATAAAACCCCCACACCGTGCAATCACCGGAAATATAAAACCCCTCACACCGCGCAATCACCGGAAATATAAAACCCCTCACACCGCTCAATCACCGGAAATATAAAACCCGTCACACCGCACAATCACCGGAAATATAAAACCCCCACACCGATCAATCACCGGAAATATAAAACCCCCCACACCGCGCAATCACCGGAAATATAAACCCCTCACACAGCGCAATCACCGGAAATATAAACCCCTCACACCGCGCAATCACCGGAAGTATAAACCCCTCCCACCACGCAATCACCGGAAATATAAACCCCTCACACCGCGCAATCACCGGAAATATAAAACCCCCCACACCGTGCAATCACCGGGAATATAAACCCCTCACACCGCACAATCACCGGAAATATAAACCCCCCCCCCCACACCGTGCAATCACCGGAAATATAAACCCCTCACACCGCGCAACCGGAAATATAAAACCCCCACACCGTGGAATCAATGTAAATATAAAACCCCTCACACCGCGCAATCACCGGAAATATAAACCCTTCACACCGCGCAATCACCGGAAATATAAACCCCCCCCCCCCATATCGCGCAATCACCGGAAATATAAACCCCTCACACCGCGCAATCACCGGAAATATAAAACCCCTCACACCGCGCAATCACCGGAAATTTAAACCCCCCCCCACATCGCACAATCACCGGAAATATAAAACCCCTCACACCGCGCAATCACCGGAAATATAAACCCCCCCCCCCACACCGCGCAATCACCGGAAATATAAACCCCTCACACCGCTCAATCACCGGAAATATAAAACCCCCACACAGTGCAATCACCGGAAATATAAAACCCCTCACACCGCGCAAGCACCGGAAATATAAACCCCCCACACTGCGCAATCACCGGAAATATAAAACCCCTCACACCGCGCAATCACCGGAAATATAAACCCCTCACACCGCGCAATCACCGGAAATATAAAACCCCCACACCGTGCAGTCACCGGAAATATAAAACCCCTCACACCGCGCAATCACCGGAAATATAAACCCTTCACACCGCGCAATCACCGGAAATATAAACCCCCCCCCCCACATCCCGCAATCACCGGAAATATAAAAGCCCTCACACCGCGCAATCACCGGAAATATAAACCCCCTCACACCGCGCAGTCACCGGAAATATAAAACCCCTCACACCGCTCAATCACCGGAAATATAAAACCCGTCACACCGCACAATCACCGGAAATATAAAACCCCCACACCGCGCAATCACCGGAAATATAAAACCCCCTCACACCGCGCAATCACCGGAAGTATAAACCCCTCACACCGCGCAATCACCGGAAATATAAACCCCTCACACCGCGCAATCACAGGAAATATAACCCCCCCACACCGCGCAATCACCGGAAATATAAAATCCCTCACACCGCGCAATCACCGGAAATATAAATCCCTCTCACCGCGCAATCACCGGAAATATAAAACCCCCTCACACCGCGCAATCACCGGAAATATAAACCCCTCACACAGCGCAACCGGAAATATAAAACCCCCACACCGTGGAATCAACGGAAATATAAAACCCCTCACACCGCGCAATCACCGGAAATATAAACCCCTCACACCGCGCAATCACCGGAAATATAAACCCCTCACACCGCGCAATCACCTGAAATATAAACCCTTCACACCGCGCAATCACCGGAAATATAAAAGCCCTCACACCGCTCAATCACCGGAAATATAAAACCCGTCACACCGCGCAATCACCGGAAATATAAAACCCCTCACACCGCGCAATCACCGGAAATATAAACCCCTCACACCGCGCAATCACCGGAAATATAAACCCCTCACACCGCGCAATCACCGGAAATATAAAACCCCTCACACCGCGCAATCACCGGAAATATAAACCCCTCACACCGCGCAATCACCGGAAATATAAACCCCTCACACCGCTCAATCACCGGAAATATAAAACCCCCCACACCGCGCAATCACCGGAAATATAAAAGCCCTCACACCGCGCAATCACCGGAAATATAAACCCCTCACACCGCGCAATCACCGGAAATATAAACCCTTCACACCGCGCAATCACCGGAAATATAAACCCCCCCCCCCACATCGCGCAATCACCGGAAATATAAAAGCCCTCACACCGCGCAATCACCGGAAATATAAACCCCCCCCCACACCGCGCAATCACGGAAATATAAACCCCTCACACCGCGCAATCACCGGAAATATAAAACCCCTCACACCGCGCAATCACCGGAAATATAACCCCCCCCCACATCGCACAATCACCGGAAATATAAACCCCTCACACCGCGCAATCACCTGAAATATAAACCCTTCACACCGCGCAATCACCGGAAATATAAAAGCCCTCACACCGCTCAATCACCGGAAATATAAAACCCGTCACACCGCGCAATCACCGGAAATATAAAACCCCTCACACCGCGCAATCACCGGAAATATAAACCCCTCACACCGCGCAATCACCGGAAATATAAACCCCTCACACCGCGCAATCACCGGAAATATAAAACCCCTCACACCGCGCAATCACCGGAAATATAAACCCCTCACACCGCGCAATCACCGGAAATATAAAACCCCTCAGACCGCGCAATCACCGGAAATATAAAACCCCTCACACCGCGCAATCACCGGAAATATAAACCCCCTCACACCGCGCAATCACCGGAAATATAAACCCCCTCACACCGCGCAATCACCGGAAATATAAACCCCCTCACACCGCGCAATCACCGGAAATATAAAACCCCCCCACACCGCGCAATCACCGGAAATATAAACCCCCCCCCACACACCGCGCAATCACCGGAAATATAAAACCCCTCACACCGCGCAATCACCGGAAATATAAAACCCCTCACACCGCGCAATCACCGGAAATATAAACCCCCCACCGCGCAATCATCGGAAATATAAACCCCTCACACCACGCAATCACCGGAAATATAAAACCCCTCACACCGCGCAATCACCGGAAATATAAAACCCCTCACACCGCGCAATCACCGGAAATATAAAACCCCCCACACCGCGCAATCACCGGAGTAATGTAGAAGCAGAGGATCGGTCTAGAAGGAGGAGCACAGAGTAATGTAGAAGCAGAGGACAGGTCTAGAAGGAGGAGCACAGAGTAATGTAGAAGCAGAGGACAGGTCTAGAAGAAGGAGGAGCACAGAGTAATGTAGAAGCAGAGGACAGGTCTAGAAGAAGGAGGAGCACAGAGTAATGTAGAAGCAGAGGACAGGTCTAGAAGGAGGAGCACAGAGTAATGTAGAAGCAGAGGACAGGTCTAGAAGGAGGAGCACAGAGTAATGTAGAAGCAGAGGACAGGTCTAGAAGGAGGAGCACAGAGTAATGTAGAAGCAGAGGACAGGTCTAGAAGGAGGAGCACAGAGTAATGTAGAAGCAGAGGACAGGTCTAGAAGGAGGAGCACAGAGTAATGTAGAAGCAGAGGACAGGTCTAGAAGGAGGAGCACAGAGTAATGTAGAAGCAGAGGACAGGTCTAGAAGGAGGAGCACAGAGTAATGTAGAAGCAGAGGACAGGTCTAGAAGGAGCACAGAATAATGAAGAAGTGGGGGAACAGGTTTAGAAGGAAAAGCACCAAGTAATGTAGACGATGGAGGACAGGTCACGCTTTACAGAAGTCTGTGTGTAAGATGTGACTGCTAAGTGATAAGATGATGCAGAGATCCTGCACACACCGCACAATACATGCTGCTTCCTCACACTAAACTACCAGGACATACACACTGTATTGGTGGGACGTTCTGCGCATGCACACTGGTCTGGCGGGACCTTCTGCGCCTGCGCACTGGACTGGCGGGACCTTCCGCGCCTGCACACTGGTCTGGCGGGACCTTCCGCGCCTGCACACTGGTCTGGCGGGACCTTCCGCGCCTGCACACTGGTCTGGCGGGACCTTCCGCGCCTGCGCACTGGTCTGGCGGGACCTTCCGCGCCTGCGCACTGGTCTGGCGGGACCTTCCGCGCCTGCGCACTGGTCTGGCGGGACCTTCCGCGCCTGCGCACTGGTCTGGCGGGACCTTCCGCGCCTGCCCACTGGTCTGGCGGGACCTTCCGCACCTGCCCACTGGTCTGGCGGGACCTTCCGCACCTGCCCACTGGTCTGGTGGGACCTTCCGCTCCTGCACACTGGTCTGGCGGGACCTTCCGCACATGCTCGCAGGACTGGCCGGACCTTCCGCACATGCTCGCAGGACTGGCGGGACCTTCTGCACATTCACACGTGACCGCCGGTTCCCATTAACCATGGTTAGTATCTGTCTTTCAGATGTGAATAAAGTTACTATCCGGTAAAATAATCTACAAGGAAAAGGGGAATACTATAATAATTAAGAATTTTAGATGTCTCTGAAGATCCAGGATCTCTGAGGTAACTTCTAATATCTGTAAAAACTTATATTAGGGGTGTATTCATTCATAAAGGGCATCTGTCACATTGACCACCCGTCTGATCTGTTGGCAGCAGATTATATAGCAGGAGGACCTGAGCAGATTGTGCCTCTCCATTCACTTCTATAGGAGTTACAGGAACTGCCTAACAAGGCCACCCAGAGGTGGAGCCGCATCTATCAGACATTCCTGGCTTATCCTGGGGAGAAATGTCCGTGTTGAGAATACCCCTTTATTCCATGTGGTGACGGCTCTGAGAAGATGTTCCTCTCAATGATGAATAAGTGAGGTTCTGTATGTCACACATGATGATGTCCCCTGTATGATCTCCATCTTCTCCTTTCTTCATAAAGACGTCTGCAGTACTAGATCCTCCAGTTCCTCCAGTTTTCTCATCTTCTCCTCCACAACGTTCCTTCTCCTGAATAAACCCACCAAGGATGGACAAGGACAGGAATGAGATGAGCAGAAGAATATTAGACTTCACCTTGGAGATCATCTACCTGTTGAGCAGAGAGGTAAACTTTTCTACATTATAGAACAAGTCACACATAGGGAAGAGACAATACATAATAGGAAGAATCCAGTGTCCTGTATAACAGCGTCCAGACCTTCCAAGTGACGTCAAGAAGCTGCAGATCAGCCACCAATATGGTCAGTTATGTGTCATGTCACCAATGCAGCAATAGTGATGTTGTAGAGCAATGAGAATGACCAGGAACCAGGAGGATCAGGATGACCTCTATATAGAAACATAGAAGATGACGGCAGGAGGAGAGCACATGGTCCATCTAGTCCCCCCCCCCCCCAATATTATTTCCTTTTTAGTTTTGGCCTCGTTCTATTTTCTCAATGTCTTTTTGTAGGTGAGGTCTCCAGTATTACAGATGTGGGGTCACTAGAGCTCTATACAGCGGGGTCACAATCTCCCTCTTTCTACTGAGGGGGGAATACTGTGTTCAGTTCTCTAAGTGTCTCTCTCCATACACAGGAGTACACAATAGTGAAGAAGACATCGTGTGACTGTACGACTCCCATCATCCATGAGTCAGGAGGATGGAGCAGTAGTCCCATCACAGAGCCTCCCCCTCACTCCCGGATACATGAGAAGAAGATCTTAGAACTGATCTACAAGATGACTGAGCTGCTGACTGGAGAGGTGACACTGCTGGGAATGCTGGGAAATTCTCCAGTAACAGCACTGGAGGTGTCTGGGTAATGACTGTATCATTGTGTGTGTCAGGTTCCTATAAGGTGTCAGGATGTCACTGTCTATCTCTCCATGGAGGAGTGGGAGTATCTAGAAGGACACAAGGATCGGTACGAGGAGGTCATGATGGAGGACTACCGGCCCCGCACATCACAAGGTGAGAAGAGACAGATATATATTGGCATTACTGTGGGCACAGGCTGGACTGGCGGTCATGTTGAGGCCTTAATAGCGTCATGTGCAGCACATATACACGTGTGTACAATGACATGTAATGTAGGAGCTCCACAATTTCGGCTCCTTTTACATGACATTAGATCCCTGTGTTTCGTGCTGCCGGCTGCTCATAACTCTGCATTACAGGTCACATTACATTGTACAGCGCTGGCGGCCGTTCTGGATACGGGAGTCATGAAGACGGGCAGGACGCGCTGTCTCCTAATGCAGAGTTATGGGCAGCCGGCAGCGAGGACTATGGGCAGTCTGTGCTGTAGTCAGAAGTAAACCTGGTAATACAAGTCATGTAGAAAGACGATTATCGGCACACTCCGGCAGTATAATAGTTTCCTATATAATGTCAGTATAATCGGAGGTTCTCTTTAATATTACAAGTTATGGGCACTAGATTCTGGAGATGGGACGCTGATCC
Organism: Rhinoderma darwinii; assembly: GCF_050947455.1. Lineage (NCBI taxonomy): Eukaryota > Metazoa > Chordata > Amphibia > Anura > Rhinodermatidae > Rhinoderma > Rhinoderma darwinii. Next base: position 257,413 of record NW_027464083.1, read on the forward strand.
AGGGATTTATTCTGATTTCCAGATTTGCAGTCGGGGAGGAGTTTTCCCCTAATGAGACAATTGTCATCCACCTCATGGGGGTTTTATCTTCCTCTGGATCAACACGGTCGGATTATAGGTTGGTCTTGATGGACTTGTGTCTTTTTTCATCCTTAGTAACTGTAACACAGAATGTATGAAGCTAAATTTACCTCTAATATAAAGTACAACGTGTTCTGAAAAAACAATCTCACAATGTCTTGGATAAGTAAAATCTTATTCCCACTTATGATACGTCTACACATGGCGTAAACACGGCGGAACGTCCAAAACTCATTTTTGGCGCGACGTGTAGATGAGATTTGTTAAAATCTCATCCTCATTGCTACTACTGTAATACGCTGCAGATTTTCTCGCAATTAAATACTTTGCAGAAAATCTGCATCTTATCAGCCCCGTGTGCACATACCCTTAAAGTAACACGTCAGATTTGAGAAATGGTTCTCTTAAACAGGTCAAAAATAGGCCATGGATTCCACTCCCAGAGGAGTCCCTGATATCACTGTCCATATATGGACAGAGACGTCAGGGGCTCCCTCTAGAAGCACAATTTCCAGCCAAGTTGACGGTAACGCTCTGGCAAATGATTCCGCTCCTAGAGGGAGCTTCAGTGGCGCTATCTACAGGGGATGAGGTGCTATCTGCAGGGGTTTGGCATAAGTTTGATTAAACTAAGGGGGAGATGTGCCGGCACTTGTGGAGAGAGCCGGTGGACAGGAAAGTACAACCCTGTTCTATTCTGCCAATATTTATTTATGTGACACCTGCCCAGGGCATCAGGAGTTGGAAAGTATATAGCCATGTCGTGAAGGGGTTAATTAATATGTATAGAAAATATTGCCTACAGAGGTGTACACAGCCTTTAAGAGGCTAATAAGCAAGTGACACCCAGACCATTTTTGGTTGCAGGTAACTAAATAGAGGCGTCCTGTGTCCCGCCACGTTCATGTGTATCCGCGTCCACAGAGGGCAGATACAGGTAAATACTATGGTGGAGCAGGGAGCCAGTTACGCCCCGCCGTTCGCTCTGGTAGGGCACAGTCTCCTTTAGGCCTGTGGCTTACAAGGTGCAGGGACCTCGACACCGGTAGTGAGGACCTCAACATTGTAATTCCAGCTCTGATCAGTAAACATAGAAGTGTTCGGGTACTAATCAGTCTCAACCGGCAGGGATAATACGCTGAGTTCGTACGAAAGGAATCACACCACACAAAGTCTGGTATAAAGCTCCTCACTCAGCATCAGGAGAGGCGTCACTGATTTATTAGACACATTTGTTCTATATCCCCTTTCTCCTGGGGGTGGGTACATGTTATCACACTTTTATAAAAGCACGTATCACTGTAAGCCTCTTGTTACTTTGTGTCATCCTTGGATAGGTTCACCCTTATCTGGTCCTTTAGATATGTCTTCATAGTTCATAGTTCGTTCATACCAGGAAGTGACTTGTTATTTTATTAGTGCGTAGTCCCTGTCCAGGGGCCATCTTGCCACGTATACTTATCTAATCCTATTACTATTGCTTGATCACAATTATGTACACAACTCTATAGTCTATATTTTATTAAAGAAAGAAAATTATTATAAACATTAACTTCTGTCCACTCCATCCTTCACAAGGGTATATGTAATATGTGAGGAGTACATCAGGGTATATGTAATATGTGAGGAGTACATCAGGATATATGTAATCTGTGAGGAGTACATAAGGGTATATGTAATCTGTGCGGAGTACATCAGGGTATACGTAAGATGTGAGGAGTACATCAGGATATATGTAATATGTGAGGAGTACATCAGGGTGTATGTAATATGTGAGGAGCATATCAGGGTATATGTAATATGTGAGGAGTACATCAGGGTATATGTAATATGTGAGGAGTACATCAGGGTATATGTAAGATGTGAGGAGTACATCAGGATATATGTAATATGTGAGGAGTACATCAGGGTGTATGTAATATGTGAGGAGCATATCAGGGTATATGTAATATGGGAGGAGTACATCAGGGTATATGTAATATGTGAGGAGTACATCAGGATATATGTAATATGTGAGGAGTACATCAGGGTGTATGTAATATGTGAGGAGCATATCAGGGTATATGTAATATGTGAGGAGTACATCAGGATATATGTAATATGTGAGGAGTACATCAGGGTATATGTAATCTGTGAGGAGTACATCAGGGTATATGTAATATGTGAGGAGTACATCAGGATATATGTAATATGTGAGGAGTACATCAGGGTATATGTAATATGTGCGGAGTACATTACTGTATATGTAATCTGTGAGGAGTACATCAGGGTATATGTAATATGTGAGGAGTACATCAGGGTATATGTAATCTGTGAGGAGTACGTCAGGGTATATGTAATCTGTGAGGAGTACGTCAGGGTATATGTAATCTGTGAGGAGTACGTCAGGGTATATGTAATATGTGAGGAGTACGTCAGGGTATATGTAATATGTGAGGAGTACATCAGGGTATATGTAATATGTGAGGAGTACATCAGGGTATATGTAATATGTGAGGAGTACATCAGGATATATGTAATATGTGAGGAGTACATCAGGGTATATGTAATATGTGCGGAGTACATTACTGTATATGTAATCTGTGAGGAGTACATCAGGGTATATGTAATATGTGAGGAGTACATCAGGGTATATGTAATATGTGAGTAGTACATCAGGGTATATGTAATATGTGAGGAGTAGATCAGGGTATATGTAATATGGGCGGGTACATCAGGGTATATGTAATATGTGAGGAGTACATCAGGGTATATGTAAGATGTGAGGAGTACATCAGGATATATGTAATATGTGAGGAGTACATCAGGGTGTATGTAATATGTGAGGAGTATATCAGGGTGTATGTAATATGGGAGGAGTACATCAGGGTATATGTAATATGGGAGGAGTACATCAGGGTATATGTAATATGTGAGGAGTACATCAGGATATATGTAATATGTGAGGAGTACATCAGGGTATATGTAATATGTGCGGAGTACATTACTGTATATGTAATCTGTGAGTAGTACATCAGGATATATGTAAAATGTGAGGAGTACATCAGGGTATTTGTAATATGTGAGGAGTACATCAGGGTATATGTAATATGTGAGGAGTACGTCAGGGTATATGTAATATGTGAGGAATACATCAGGGTATATGTAATATGTGAGGAGTACATCAGGGTATATGTAATCTGTGAGGAGTAAATCCGGGTATATGTAATCTGTGCGGAGTACATCAGGATATATGTAATCTGTGCGGAGTACATCAGGGTATATGTAAGATGTGCGGAGTACATCAGGGTATATGTAATATGTGAGGAGTACATCAGGGTATATGTAATATGTGAGGAGTACATCAGGATATATGTAATATGTGAGGAGTACATCAGGGTATATGTAATATGTGAGGAGTACATCAGGGTATATGTAATATGTGAGGAGTACATCAGGGTATATGTAATATGTGAGGAGTACATCAGGGTATATGTAATATGTGAGGAGTACATCAGGATATATGTAATATGTGAGGAGTACATCAGGATATATGTAATATGTGAGGAGTACATCAGGATATATGTAATCTGTGAGGAGTACATCAGGGTATATGTAATCTGTGAGGAGTACATCAGTGTATATGTAATATGTGCGGAGTACATCAGGGTATATGTAATCTGTGAGGAGTACATCAGGGTATATGTAATATGTGAGGAGTACATCAGGGAATATGTAATATGTAAGGAGTACATCAGGGTATATGTAATCTGTGAGGAGTACATCAGGGTATATGTAATATGTGAGGAGTACATCAGGATATATGTAAGATGTGAGGAGTACATCAGGGTATATGTAATCTGTGAGGAGTACATCAGGGTATATGTAATATGTGAGGAGTACATCAGGGTATATGTAATATGTGAGGAGTACATCAGGGTATATGTAATATGTGAGGAGTACATCAGGGTATATGTAATATGTGAGGAGTACATCAGGGTATATGTAATCTGTGAGGAGTACATCCGGGTATATGTAATATGAGAGGAGTACATCAGGGTATATGTAATATGTGCGGAGTACATCAGGATATATGTAAACTGTGAGGAGTACATCAGGATATATGTAATCTTTGAGGAGTACATCAGGGTATATGTAATATGTGAGGAGTACATCAGGGTATATGTAATATGTGAGGAGTACATCAGGGTATATGTAATCTGTGAGGAGTACATCAGGGTATATGTAATATGTGAGGAGTACATCAGGGTATATGTAATATGTGAGGAGTACATCAGGATATATGTAAGATGTGAGGAGTACATCAGGGTATATGTAATATGTGAGGAGTACATCAGGGTATATGTAATCTGTGAGGAGTACATCCGGGTATATGTAATATGTGAGGAGTACATCAGGGTATATGTAATATGTGCGGAGTACATCAGGATATATGTAAACTGTGAGGAGTACATCAGGATATATGTAATCTTTGAGGAGTACATCAGGGTATATGTAATATGTGAGGAGTACATCAGGGTATATGTAATCTGTGAGGAGTACATCCGGGTATATGTAATATGTGAGGAGTACATCCGGGTATATGTAATATGTGAGGAGTACATCAGGGTATATGTAATATGTGCGGAGTACATCAGGGAATATGTAATATGTGAGGAGTACATCAGGGTATATGTAATATGTGAGGAGTACATCAGGATATATGTAATATGTGAGGAGTACATCAGGGTATATGTAATATGTGCGGAGTACATTACTGTATATGTAATCTGTGAGGAGTACATCAGGGTATATGTAATATGTGAGGAGTACATCAGGGTATATGTAATCTGTGAGGAGTACGTCAGGGTATATGTAATCTGTGAGGAGTACGTCAGGGTATATGTAATCTGTGAGGAGTACGTCAGGGTATATGTAATCTGTGAGGAGTACGTCAGGGTATATGTAATATGTGAGGAGTACGTCAGGGTATATGTAATATGTGAGGAGTACGTCAGGGTATATGTAATATGTGAGGAGTACATCAGGATATATGTAATCTGTGAGGAGTACATCAGGATATATGTAATCTGTGAGGAGTACATCAGGATATATGTAATATGTGAGGAGTACATCAGGATATATGTAATATGTGAGTAGTACATCAGGGTATATGTAATATGTGAGGAGTACATCAGGGTATATGTAATATGTGAGGAGTAGATCAGGGTATATGTAATATGGGCGGGTACATCAGGGTATATGTAATATGTGAGGAGTACATCAGGGTATATGTAAGATGTGAGGAGTACATCAGGATATATGTAATATGTGAGGAGTACATCAGGGTGTATGTAATATGTGAGGAGTATATCAGGGTATATGTAATATGGGAGGAGTACATCAGGGTATATGTAATATGGGAGGAGTACATCAGGGTATATGTAATATGTGAGGAGTACATCAGGATATATGTAATATGTGAGGAGTACATCAGGGTATATGTAATATGTGCGGAGTACATTACTGTATATGTAATCTGTGAGTTGTACATCAGGGTATTTGTAATATGTGAGGAGTACATCAGGGTATTTGTAATATGTGAGGAGTACATCAGGGTATATGTAATATGTGAGGAGTACATCAGGGTATATGTAATATGTGAGGAATACATCAGGGTATATGTAATATGTGAGGAGTACATCAGGATATATGTAATATGTGAGGAGTACATCAGGATATATGTAATATGTGAGGAGTACATCAGGATATATGTAATCTGTGAGGAGTACATCAGGATATATGTAATCTGTGAGGAGTACATCAGGGTATATGTAATCTGTGAGGAGTACATCAGGGTATATGTAATCTGTGAGGAGTACATCCGGGTATATGTAATATGTGAGGAGTACATCAGGGTATATGTAATCTTTGAGGAGTACATCAGGGTATATGTAATATGTGAGGAGTACATCAGGGTATATGTAATCTGTGAGGAGTACATCCGGGTATATGTAATATGTGAGGAGTACATCCGGGTATATGTAATATGTGAGGAGTACATCAGGGTATATGTAATATGTGCGGAGTACATCAGGGAATATGTAATATGTGAGGAGTACATCAGGGTATATGTAATATGTGAGGAGTACATCAGGATATATGTAAGATGTGAGGAGTACATCAGGGTATATGTAATCTGTGAGGAGTACATCAGGGTATATGTAATATGTGAGGAGTACATCAGGGTATATGTAATATGTGAGGAGTACATCAGGGTATATGTAATATGTGAGGAGTACATCAGGGTATATGTAATATGTGAGGAGTACATCAGGGTATATGTAATATGTGAGGAGTACATCAGGGTATATGTAAGATGTGAGGAGTACATCAGGGTATATGTAATATGTGAGGAGTACATCCGGGTATATGTAATCTGTGAGGAGTACATCCGGGTATATGTAATATGTGAGGAGTACATCAGGGTATATGTAATATGTGCGGAGTACATCAGGATATATGTAATCTGTGAGGAGTACATCAGGGTATATGTAATATGTGAGGAGTACATCAGGGTATATGTAAGCTGTGAGGAGTACATCAGGGTAAATATAAGCTGTGAGGAGTACATCAGGATATATGTAATCTGTGAGGAGTACATCAGGGTATATGTAATATGTGAGGAGTACATCAGTGTATATGTAATATGTGAGGAGTACATCAGGGTATATGTAATATGTGAGGAGTACATCAGGGTATATGTAAGATGTGAGGAGTACATCAGGGTATATGTAATATGTGAGGAGTACATCAGGGTATATGTAATATGGGCGGGTACATCAGGGTATATGTAATATGTGAGGAGTACATCAGGATATATGTAATATGTGAGGAGTACATCAGGGTATATGTAATATGTGAGGAGTACATCAGGATATATGTAATCTGTGAGGAGTACATCAGGATATATGTAATATGTGAGTAGTACATCAGGATATATGTAATCTGTGAGGAGTACATCAGGGTATATGTAATCTGTGAGGAGTACATCAGGGTATATGTAATCTGTGAGGAGTACATCAGGGTATATGTAATATGTGAGGAGTACATCAGGGAATATGTAATATGTGAGGAGTACATCAGGGTATATGTAATCTGTGAGGAGTACATCAGGGTATATGTAATATGTGAGGAGTACATCAGGATATATGTAAGATGTGAGGAGTACATCAGGGTATATGTAATCTGTGAGGAGTACATCAGGGTATATCTAATATGTGAGGAGTACATCAGGATATATGTAATATGTGAGGAGTACATCAGGGTATATGTAATATGTGAGGAGTACATCAGGGTATATGTAAGCTGTGAGGAGTACATCAGGGTAAATGTAAGCTGTGAGGAGTACATCAGGATATATGTAATCTGTGAGGAGTACATCAGGGTATATGTAATATGTGAGGAGTACATCAGGGTATATGTAATATGTGAGGAGTACATCAGGGTATATGTAATATGTGAGGAGTACATCAGGGTATATGTAATATGGGCGGGTACATCAGGGTATATGTAATATGTGAGGAGTACATCAGGATATATGTAAGCTGTGAGGAGTACATCAGGGTATATGTAATATGTGAGGAGTACATCAGGGTATATGTAATATGTGAGGAGTACATCAGGGTATATGTAATATGTGAGGAGTACATCAGGGTATATGTAATCTGTGAGGAGTACATCAGGGTATATGTAATATGTGAGGAGTACATCAGGGTATATGTAATATGTGAGGAGTACATCAGGGTATATGTAATATGGGCGGGTACATCAGGGTATATGTAATATGTGAGGAGTACATCAGGGTATATGTAAGATGTGAGGAGTACATCAGGATATATGTAATATGTGAGGAGTACATCAGGGTGTATGTAATATGTGAGGAGTATATCAGGGTATATGTAATATGGGAGGAGTACATCAGGGTATATGTAATATGTGAGGAGTACATCAGGGTATATGTAATATGTGAGGAGTACATCAGGGCGGGTACATCAGGGTATATGTAATATGGGAGGAGTACATCAGGATATATGTAAGCTGTGAGGAGTACATCAGGGTATATGTAATATGTGAGGAGTACATCAGGGTATATGTAATATGTGAGGAGTACATCAGGGTATATGTAATATGTGAGGAGTACATCAGGGTATATGTAATCTGTGAGGAGTACATCAGGGTATATGTAATATGTGAGGAGTACATCAGGGTATATGTAATATGTGAGGAGTACATCAGGGTATATGTAATATGGGCGGGTACATCAGGGTATATGTAATATGTGAGGAGTACATCAGGATATATGTAATCTGTGAGGAGTACATCAGGATATATGTAATATGTGAGGAGTACATCAGGATATATGTAATATGTGAGTAGTACATCAGGATATATGTAATCTGTGAGGAGTACATCAGGGTATATGTAATCTGTGAGGAGTACATCAGGGTATATGTAATCTGTGAGGAGTACATCAGGGTATATGTAATATGTGAGGAGTACATCAGGGAATATGTAATATGTGAGGAGTACATCAGGGTATATGTAATCTGTGAGGAGTACATCAGGGTATATGTAATATGTGAGGAGTACATCAGGATATATGTAAGATGTGAGGAGTACATCAGGGTATATGTAATCTGTGAGGAGTACATCAGGGTATATCTAATATGTGAGGAGTACATCAGGATATATGTAAGATGTGAGGAGTACATCAGGGTATATGTAATCTGTGAGGAGTACATCAGGGTATATGTAATATGTGAGGAGTACATCAGGGTATATGTAATATGTGAGGAGTACATCAGGGTATATGTAATATGTGAGGAGTACACAGGGTATATGTAATATGTGAGGAATACATCAGGATATATGTAAGACGTGAGGAGTACATCAGGGTATATGTAATATGTGAGGAGTACATCAGGGTGTATGTAATATGTGAGGAGTATATCAGGGTATATGTAATATGGGAGGAGTACATCAGGGTATATGTAATATGTGAGGAGTACATCAGGATATATGTAATATGTGAGGAGTACATCAAGGTATATGTAATATGTGCGGAGTACATTACTGTATATGTAATCTGAGGAGTACATCAGGGTATTTGTAATATGTGAGGAGTACATCAGGGTATATGTAATATGTGAGGAGTACATCAGGGTATATGTAATATGTGAGGAATACATCAGGGTATATGTAATATGTGAGGAGTACATCAGGGTATATGTAATCTGTGAGGAGTAAATCCGGGTATATGTAATCTGTGCGGAGTACATCAGGATATATGTAATCTGTGCGGAGTACATCAGGGTATATGTAATATGTGAGGAGTACATCAGGGTATATGTAATATGTGAGGAGTACATCAGGGTATATGTAATATGTGAGGAGTACATCAGGATATATGTAATATGTGAGGAGTACATCAGGATATATGTAATATGTGAGGAGTACATCAGGATATATGTAATCTGTGAGGAGTACATCAGGGTATATGTAATCTGTGAGGAGTACATCAGGGTATATGTAATCTGTGAGGAGTACATCAGGATATATGTAAGATGTGAGGAGTAAATCAGGGTATATGTAATCTGTGAGGAGTACATCAGGGTATATGTAATATGTGAGGAGTACATCAGGGTATATGTAATATGTGAGGAGTACATCAGGGTATATGTAATATGTGAGGAGTACATCAGGGTATATGTAATATGTGAGGAGTACATCAGGATATATGTAAGATGTGAGGAGTACATCAGGGTATATGTAATATGTGAGGAGTACATCAGGGTATATGTAATATGGGCGGGTACATCAGGGTATATGTAATATGTGAGGAGTACATCAGGGTATATGTAATATGTGAGGAGTACATCAGGGTATATGTAATATGTGAGGAGTACATCAGAATATATGTAAGATGTGAGGAGTACATCAGGGTATATGTAATATGTGAGGAGTACATCAGGGTATATGTAATATGGGCGGGTACATCAGGGTATATGTAATATGTGAGGAGTACATCAGGGTATATGTAAGATGTGAGGAGTACATCAGGATATATGTAATATGTGAGGAGTACATCAGGGTGTATGTAATATGTGAGGAGTATATCAGGGTATATGTAATATGGGAGGAGTACATCAGGGTATATGTAATATGTGAGGAGTACATCAGGATATATGTAATATGTGAGGAGTACATCAAGGTATATGTAATATGTGCGGAGTACATTACTGTATATGTAATCTGTGAGGAGTACATCAGGGTATTTGTAATATGTGAGGAGTACATCAGGGTATATGTAATATGTGAGGAGTACATCAGGGTATATGTAATATGTGAGGAATACATCAGGGTATATGTAATATGTGAGGAGTACATCAGGGTATATGTAATCTGTGAGGAGTAAATCCGGGTATATGTAATCTGTGCGGAGTACATCAGGATATATGTAATCTGTGCGGAGTACATCAGGGTATATGTAATATGTGAGGAGTACATCAGGGTATATGTAATATGTGAGGAGTACATCAGGGTATATGTAATATGTGAGGAGTACATCAGGGTATATGTAATATGTGAGGAGTACATCAGGATATATGTAATCTGTGAGGAGTACATCAGGGTATATGTAATCTGTGAGGAGTACATCAGGGTATATGTAATCTGTGAGGAGTACATCAGGGTATATGTAATATGTGAGGAGTACATCAGGGAATATGTAATATGTGAGGAGTACATCAGGGTATATGTAATCTGTGAGGAGTACATCAGGGTATATGTAATCTGTGAGGAGTACATCAGGGTATATGTAATCTGTGAGGAGTATATCAGGGTATATGTAATCTGTGAGGAGTACATCAGGGTATATGTAAGATGTGAGGAGTACATCAGGGTATATGTAATCTGTGAGGAGTACATCCGGGTATATGTAATATGTGAGGAGTACATCAGGGTATATGTAATATGTGCGGAGTACATCAGGATATATGTAAACTGTGAGGAGTACATCAGGATATATGTAATCTTTGAGGAGTACATCAGGGTATATGTAATCTGTGAGGAGTACATCAGGGTATATGTAATATGTGAGGAGTACATCAGGGTATATGTAATATGGGCGGGTACATACCCTGATGTACTCCTCACAGATTACATATACCCTGATGTACTCCTCACAGATTACATATACCCTGATGTACTCCTCACAGATTACATATATCCTGATGTACTCCTCACATATTACATATATCCTGATGTACTCCTCACAGATTACATATACCCTGATGTACTCCTCACAGATTACATATACCCTGATTTACTCCTCACAGATTACATATACCCTGATGTACTCCGCACAGATTACATATACCCTGATGTACTCCTCACAGATTACATATACCCTGATGTACTCCTCACAGCTTACATATATCCTGATGCACTCCTCACATCTTATATACCCTGATGTATTCCTCACATAGTACATATACCATGATGTACTCCTCACATATTACATATACCCTGATGTACTCCTCACATATTACATATACCCTGATGTACTCCTCACAGATTACATATACCCTGATGTACTCCGCACAGCTTAAATATACCCTGATGTACTCCTCACATATTACATATACCCTGATGTACTCCTCACAGATTACATATACCCTGATGTACTCCTCACATATTACATATACCCTGATGTACTCCTCACAGATTACATATACCCTGATGTACTCCTCACAGATTACATATACCCTGATGTACTCCTCACATCTTACATATACCCTGATGTACTCCTCACAGATTACATATACCCTGATGTACTCCTCACAGATTACATATACCCTGATGTACTCCTCACAGATTACATATACCCTGATTTACTCCTCACAGATTACATATACCCTGATTTACTCCTCACAGATTACATATACCCTGATGTACTCCTCACAGATTACATACACCCTGATGTACTCCTCGCATATTACATACACCCTGATGTACTCCTCACAGATTACATACATCCTGATGTACTCCTCACATATTACATATACCCTGATGTACTCCTCACAGATTACATATATCCTGATGTACTCCTCACATATTACATATACCCTGATGTACTCCTCACATATTACATATACCCTGATGTACTCCTCACATATTACATATATCCTGATGTACTCTTCACATATTACATACACCCTGATGTACTCCTCACATATTACATATACACTGATGTACTCCTCACATATTACATATACACTGATGTACTCCTCACAGATTACATATACCCTGATGTACTCCTCACAGATTACATATACCCTGATGTACTCCTCACAGATTACATATACCCTGATGTACTCCTCACATATTACATATACCCTGATGTACTCCTCACATATTACATATACCCTGATGTACTCCTCACAGATTACATATACCCTGATGTACTCCTCACAGATTACATATACCCTGATGTACTCCTCACAGATTACATATACCCTGATGTACTCCTCACATATTACATATATCCTGATGTACTCCTCACATATTACATATACCCTGATGTACTCCTCACATATTACATATATCCTGATGTACTCCTCACATATTACATATACCCTGATGTACTCCTCACATATTACATATACCCTGATGTACTCCACCCAGCTTACATATACCCTGATGTATTCCTCACATATTACATATACCCTGATGTACTCCTCACATATTACATATACCCTGATGTACTCCTCACAGATTACATATACCATGATGTACTCCTCACATATTACATATACCCTGATGTACTCCTCACATATTACATATACCCTGATGTACTCCTCACAGATTACATATACCCTGATGTATTCCTCACATATTACATATACCCTGATGTACTCCTCACATATTACATATACCCTGATGTACTCCTCACAGATTACATATACCCTGATGTACTCCTCACATATTACATATACCCTGATGTACTCCTCACATATTACATATACCCTGATGTACTCCTCACAGATTACATATATCCTGATGTACTCCTCACATATTACATATACCCTCATGTACTCCTCACAGATTACATATATCCTGATGTACTCCTCACATATTACATATATCCTGATGTACTCCTCACATATTACATATACCCTGATGTACTCCTCACATCTTACATATACCCTGATGTACTCCTCACAGATTACATATACCCTGATGTACTCCTCACATATTACATATATCCTGATGTACTCCTCACATATTACATATACCCTGATGTACTCCTCACATCTTACATATACCCTGATGTACTCCTCACAGATTACATATACCCTGATGTACTCCTTACATATTACATGTACCCTGATGTACTCCTCACATATTACATATACCCTGATGTACTCCTCACATATTACATATACCCTGATGTATTCCTCACATATTACATATACCCTGATGTACTCCTCACATATTACATATATCCTGATGTACTCCTCACAGATTACATATACCCTGATGTACTCCTCCATATTACATATACCCTGATGTACTCCTCACATATTACATATACCCTGATATACTCCTCACAGATTACATATATCCTGATGTACTCCTCACAGATTACATATCCTGATGTACTCCGCACATATTACATATACCCTGATGTACTCCTCACATATTACATATACCCTGATGTACTCCTCACAGATTACATATAGCCTGATATACTCCTCACAGATTACATATACCCTGATGTACTCCTCACAGATTACATATACCCTGATGTACTCCTCACAGATTACATATACCCTGATGTACTCCTCACATATTACATATACCCTGATGTACTCCTCACATATTACATATACCCTGATGTACTCCTCACAGATTAGATATACCCTGATGTATTCCTCACATATTACATATACCCTGATGTACTCCTCACAGATTACATATACCCTGATATACTCCTCACAGATTACATATACCCTGATGTACTCCTCACATATTACATATATCCTGATGTACTCCTCACAGATTACATATACCCTGATATACTCCTCACAGATTACATATACCCTGATGTACTCCTCACATATTACATATACCCTGATGTACTCCTCACAGATTACATATACCCTGATGTACTCCTCACATACTACATATACCCTGATGTACTCCTCACAGATTACATATACCCTGATGTACTCCTCACAGATTACATATATCCTGATGTACTCCTCACATATTACATATACCCTGATGTACTCCTCACATATTACATATACCCTGATGTACTCGTCACAGATTACATATTCCCTGATGTACTCCTCACATATTACATACACCCTGATGTACTCCTCACATATTACATATACCCTGATGTACTCCTCACATATTACATATACCCTGATGTACTCGTCACAGATTACATATTCCCTGATGTACTCCTCACATATTACATACACCCTGATGTACTCCTCACATATTACATATACCCTGATGTACTCCTCACATATTACATATACCCTGATGTACTCCTTGTTATCGTTTCTTTCTTTTTGAATATAAAGAAATTTTGAGCTAAAACTACTTTTTATTTCCACTGCTCAATTCTAATACAATCGATGTAACACCTGTGGGGTCAAAATGCTCACTGCGGCCCTAAATGCTCACCCTGAGGGGTGTAGAATCCAAAATGGGGTCATTTGGGGAGGGTCTCCATACCTCCCAACAGTCCCAGATTCCAGGTGGTGTCCCGATCGGCCGCTGGCATGTCCCGGTGTCAACTACATCTACGTTCTCAGGACACAGATCAGGGCCACCGTACACACATGGTCGAACCGGGCAAATGCCGGGGCCCCCTGCTCTTATAGGAGGGTCCACTCAGCTGACGGGTGCTTTATGCTGCCCAGCTCAATTTCACTTTGCACAAACTGGGGGTCTTCCATATTTGTTCTCCCGTTTCTGCCGCCGCGTGAGTTGCTCCGCAAAGAGTCCAATAAGTCACATGGCACACTAGGGCCACATATGTCATATCACTAAACACTGCAGAATCGGGGTAATAAATATTGAGCTGTGATTCTCTGTTATCATCTGCTGTGTTAGTGAAATAAAGGAATAAAATGATATCTGCAGAATAAGAGAAACATTCGGACATTTCACCCCCACTTTTTATGGGGGGGGGGGGGTAATATATTGTCCCTTGTTGGCATTACTTTATCTGTCCTTCTGTTTTATGTCGTTAGAAAATGTATAAATTTACCAGCAATTGTTTATATTTTCAAGAAAAATTCCAAAAAGCCTCCAGACAGATACAGAGTGATATATTCTGCAGATTATTACACCACTGACCTCTCTACAGATCTGCAGAACATTGCTCTGTCCTCTCCACCTCCTGACAGATACAGAGTGATATATTCTGCAGATTATTACACCACTGACCTCTCTACAGATCTGCAGAACATTGCTCTGTCCTCTCCACCTCCTGACAGATACAGAGTGATATATTCTGCAGATTATTACACCACTGACCTCTCTACAGATCTGCAGAACATTGCTCTGTCCTCTACTGACAGATACAGAGTGATATATTCTGCAGATTATTACACCACTGACCTCTCTACAGATCTGCAGAACATTGCTCTGTCCTCTCCACCTCCTGACAGATACATAGTGATATATTCTACAGATTATTACACCACTGACCTCTCTACAGATCTGCAGAACATTGCTCTGTCCTCTACTGACAGATACAGAGTGATATATTCTGCAGATTATTACACCACTGACCTCTCTAGAGATCTGCAGAACATTGCTCTGTCCTCTACTGACAGATACATAGTGATATATTCTGCAGATTATTACACCACTGACCTCTCTACAGATCTGCAGAACATTGCTCTGTCCTCTCCACCTCCTGACAGATACAGAGTGATATATTCTGCAGATTATTACACCACTGACCTCTCTACAGATCTGCAGAACATTGCTCTGTCCTCTACTGACAGATACAGAGTGATATATTCTGCAGATTATTACACCACTGACCTCTCTACAGATCTGCAGAACATTGCTCTGTCCTCTCCACCTCCTGACAGATACAGAGTGATATATTCTGCAGATTATTACACCACTGACCTCTCTACAGATCTGCAGAACATTGCTCTGTCCTCTACTGACAGATACAGAGTGATATATTCTGCAGATTATTACACCACTGACCTCTCTACAGATCTGCAGAACATTGCTCTGTCCTCTCCACCTCCTGACAGATACATAGTGATATATTCTGCAGATTATTACACCACTGACCTCTCTACAGATCTGCAGAACATTGCTCTGTCCTCTACTGACAGATACAGAGTGATATATTCTGCAGATTATTACACCACTGACCTCTCTACAGATCTGCAGAACATTGCTCTGTCCTCTACTGACAGATACAGAGTGATGTATTCTGCAGATTATTACACCACTGACCTCTCTACAGATCTGCAGAACATTGCTCTGTCCTCTACTGACAGATACAGAGTGATATATTCTGCAGATTATTACACCACTGACCTCTCTACAGATCTGCAGAACATTGCTCTGTCCTCTCCACCTCCAGACAGATACATAGTGATATATTCTGCAGATTATTACACCACTGACCTCTCTACAGATCTGCAGAACATTGCTCTGTCCTCTCCACCTCCTGACAGATACATAGTGATGTATTCTGCAGATTATTACACCACTGACCTCTCTACAGATCTGCAGAACATTGCTCCTGTATCACATGACAGATATATGGTGATATATTCTGCAGATTATTACACCACTGACCTCTCTAGAGATCTGCAGAACATTGCTCTGTCCTCTCCACCTCCTGACATATACATAGTGATATATTCTGCAGATTATTACACCACTGACCTCTCTACAGATCTGCAGAACATTGCTCCTGTATCACATGACAGATACAGAGTGATATATTATGCAGATTATTACACCACTGTCCTCTCTAGAGATCTGCAGAACATTGCTCTGTCCTCTCCACCTCCTGACAGATACATAGTGATATATTCTGCAGATTATTACACCACTGACCTCTCTACAGATCTGCAGAACATTGCTCTGTTCTCTCCACCTACTGACAGATACATAGTGATATATTCTGCAGATTATTACACCACTGACCTCTCTACAGATCTGCAGAACATTGCTCTGTCCTCTACTGACAGATACATAGTGATATATTCTGCAGATTATTACACCACTGACCTCTCTAGATATCTGCAGAACATTGCTCTGTCCTCTCCACCTCCTGACAGATACAGAGTGATATATTCTGCAGATTATTACACCACTGACCTCTCTACAGATCTGCAGAACATTGCTCTGTCCTCTACTGACAGATACAGAGTGATATATTCTGCAGATTATTACACCACTGACCTCTCTACAGATCTGCAGAACATTGCTCTGTCCTCTACTGACAGATACATAGTGATATATTCTGCAGATTATTACACCACTGACCTCTCTAGATATCTGCAGAACATTGCTCTGTCCTCTACTGACAGATACATAGTGATATATTCTGCAGATTATTACACCACTGACCTCTCTACAGATCTGCAGAACATTGCTCTGTCCTCTACTGACAGATGCAGAGTGATATATTCTGCAGATTATTACACCACTGACCTCTCTACAGATCTGCAGAACATTGCTCTGTCCTCTCCACCTCCTGACAGATACATAGTGATATATTCTGCAGATTATTACACCACTGACCTCTCTACAGATCTGCAGAACATTGCTCTGTCCTCTACTGACAGATACAGAGTGATATATTCTGCAGATTATTACACCACTGACCTCTCTACAGATCTGCAGAACATTGCTCTGTCCTCTACTGACAGATACATAGTGATATATTCTGCAGATTATTACACCACTGACCTCTCTACAGATCTGCAGAACATTGCTCTGTCCTCTACTGACAGATACAGAGTGATATATTATGCAGATTATTACACCACTGTCCTCTCTAGAGATCTGCAGAACATTGCTCTGTCCTCTCCACCTCCTGACAGATACATAGTGATATATTCTGCAGATTATTACACCACTGACCTCTCTACAGATCTGCAGAACATTGCTCTGTTCTCTCCACCTACTGACAGATACATAGTGATATATTCTGCAGATTATTACACCACTGACCTCTCTACAGATCTGCAGAACATTGCTCTGTCCTCTACTGACAGATACATAGTGATATATTCTGCAGATTATTACACCACTGACCTCTCTAGATATCTGCAGAACATTGCTCTGTCCTCTCCACCTCCTGACAGATACAGAGTGATATATTCTGCAGATTATTACACCACTGACCTCTCTACAGATCTGCAGAACATTGCTCTGTCCTCTACTGACAGATACAGAGTGATATATTCTGCAGATTATTACACCACTGACCTCTCTACAGATCTGCAGAACATTGCTCTGTCCTCTACTGACAGATACATAGTGATATATTCTGCAGATTATTACACCACTGACCTCTCTAGATATCTGCAGAACATTGCTCTGTCCTCTACTGACAGATACATAGTGATATATTCTGCAGATTATTACACCACTGACCTCTCTACAGATCTGCAGAACATTGCTCTGTCCTCTACTGACAGATGCAGAGTGATATATTCTGCAGATTATTACACCACTGACCTCTCTACAGATCTGCAGAACATTGCTCTGTCCTCTCCACCTCCTGACAGATACATAGTGATATATTCTGCAGATTATTACACCACTGACCTCTCTACAGATCTGCAGAACATTGCTCTGTCCTCTACTGACAGATACAGAGTGATATATTCTGCAGATTATTACACCACTGACCTCTCTACAGATCTGCAGAACATTGCTCTGTCCTCTACTGACAGATACATAGTGATATATTCTGCAGATTATTACACCACTGACCTCTCTACAGATCTGCAGAACATTGCTCTGTCCTCTACTGACAGATACAGAGTGATATATTCTGCAGATTATTACACCACTGACCTCTCTACAGATCTGCAGAACATTGCTCTGTCCTCTACTGATAGATACAGTGATATATTCTGCAGATTATTACACCACTGACCTCTCTACAGATCTGCAGAACATTGCTCTGTCCTCTCCACCTCCTGACAGATACATAGTGATATATTCTGCAGATTATTACACCACTGACCTCTCTACAGATCTGCAGAACATTGCTCTGTCCTCTACTGACAGATACAGAGTGATATATTCTGCAGATTATTACACCACTGACCTCTCTACAGATCTGCAGAACATTGCTCTGTCCTCTACTGACAGATACAGAGTGATGTATTCTGCAGATTATTACACCACTGACCTCTCTACAGATCTGCAGAATATTGCTCTGTCCTCTACTGACAGATACAGAGTGATATATTCTGCAGATTATTACACCACTGACCTCTCTACAGATCTGCAGAACATTGCTCTGTCCTCTCCACCTCCAGACAGATACATAGTGATATATTCTGCAGATTATTACACCACTGACCTCTCTACAGATCTGCAGAACATTGCTCTGTCCTCTCCACCTCCTGACAGATACATAGTGATGTATTCTGCAGATTATTACACCACTGACCTCTCTACAGATCTGCAGAACATTGCTCCTGTATCACATGACAGATATATGGTGATATATTCTGCAGATTATTACACCACTGACCTCTCTAGAGATCTGCAGAACATTGCTCTGTCCTCTCCACCTCCTGACAGATACATAGTGATATATTCTGCAGATTATTACACCACTGACCTCTCTACAGATCTGCAGAACATTGCTCTGTTCTCTCCACCTACTGACAGATACATAGTGATATATTCTGCAGATTATTACACCACTGACCTCTCTACAGATCTGCAGAACATTGCTCTGTTCTCTCCACCTACTGACAGATACATAGTGATATATTCTGCAGATTATTACACCACTGACCTCTCTAGATATCTGCAGAGCATTGCTCTGTCCTCTCCACCTCCTGACAGATACAGAGTGATATATTCTGCAGATTATTACACCACTGACCTCTCTACAGATCTGCAGAACATTGCTCTGTCCTCTACTGACAGATACAGAGTGATATATTCTGCAGATTATTACACCACTGACCTCTCTACAGATCTGCAGAACATTGCTCTGTCCTCTACTGACAGATACATAGTGATATATTCTGCAGATTATTACACCACTGACCTCTCTAGATATCTGCAGAACATTGCTCTGTCCTCTACTGACAGATACATAGTGATATATTCTGCAGATTATTACACCACTGACCTCTCTACAGATCTGCAGAACATTGCTCTGTCCTCTACTGACAGATGCAGAGTGATATATTCTGCAGATTATTACACCACTGACCTCTCTACAGATCTGCAGAACATTGCTCTGTCCTCTACTGACAGATACATAGTGATATATTCTGCAGATTATTACACCACTGACCTCTCTACAGATCTGCAGAACATTGCTCTGTCCTCTCCACCTCCTGACAGATACAGAGTGATATATTCTGCAGATTATTACACCACTGACCTCTCTACAGATCTGCAGAACATTGCTCTGTCCTCTCCACCTCCTGACAGATACAGAGTGATATATTCTGCAGATTATTACACCACTGACCTCTCTACAGATCTGCAGAACATTGCTCTGTCCTCTACTGACAGATAGTGATATATTCTGCAGATTATTACACCACTGACCTCTCTACAGATCTGCAGAACATTGCTCTGTCCTTTACTGACAGATACATAGTGATATATCCTGCAGATTATTACACCACTGTCCTCTCTACAGATCTGCAGAACATTGCTCCTCTACTGACAGATACATAGTGATATATTCTGCAGATTATTACACCACTGACCTCTCTACAGATCTGCAGAACATTGCTCTGTCCTCTCCACCTCCTGACAGATACAGAGTGATATATTCTGCAGATTATTACACCACTGACCTGTCTACAGATCTGCAGAACATTGCTCTGTCCTCTCCACCTCCTGACAGATACATAGTGATATATTCTGCAGATTATTACACCACTGACCTCTACAGATCTGCAGAACATTGCTCTGTCCTCTACTGACAGATACAGAGTGATATATTCTGCAGATTATTACACCACTGACCTCTCTACAGATCTGCAGAACATTGCTCTGTCCTCTACTGACAGATACATAGTGATATATTCTGCAGAGTATTACACCACTGACCTCTCTACAGATCTGCAGAACATTGCTCTGTCCTCTACTGACAGATACAGAGTGATATATTCTGCAGATTATTACACCACTGACCTCTCTACAGATCTGCAGAACATTGCTCTGTCCTCTACTGACAGATACAGAGTGATATATTCTGCAGAGTATTACACCACTGACCTGTCTAGAGATCTGCAGAACATTGCTCTGTCCTCTACTGACAGATACAGAGTGATATATTCTGCAGATTATTACACCACTGACCTCTCTACAGATCTGCAGAACATTGCTCTGTCCTCTCCACCTCCTGACAGATACATAGTGATATATTCTGCAGAGTATTACACCACTGACCTCTCTAGAGATCTGCAGAACATTGCTCTGTCCTCTCCACCTCCTGACAGATACAGTGTGATATATTCTGCAGAGTATTACACCTATAACCTTCGGACCCCCATAGAACACAGGTTCCCTGGATAAATTCCCCAATCTAGAAATGAAAACACTAAAAATTGTAAAAATAAATCTGTTTATTATAGAATCTGGTAGAATTTCTGTGCGGTTTTCTGTGGCTCCGGCCCTTTAACATGCGATGATCGGTGAGATGAAGAGGGGGAGGGTCCTTCTTCACCCGTGGATATGGCCGCCAGTCCACCCTTACACAGCTCGATCCTGGATCAGAAGAAACCGGAAACTTTTTTCATATTTTTCAAAGTCGGATCCTAGAAAAGGAAAAAATACAAATAAGCAAAAAAATTCACAAAACCTTCACCACAAGGAGAAGATGAAGACGAGCGGAAGACGTCAGACTTACCGGATCTCGCGTCTGCTCATCACTGGAGGAGTCTTCATGGGAATTTCTGATGGTTTAGGTGGTAAAGACCACGATGTTGGGGTGACAACTGCAAAACAAATCAAATTCAGTGTCCAGGCGGCTGTAGAAGAGTCGTGAGGTGAGAAGATCATCAGTGGACGGCACTTACCTCACCTAAAGATGGTAAATGGGCCCCGAGCGGCAGATGGAAATAAGATGGCCGCTATCTCTCCCGGGGGTTGGGGGCCCTGATGGTAAATGGGCCCCAAGTGGCAGATGTTACTAAAATGGCCACTTTCTCTTTCGGGGGTTGGAGGCCCTGATGTTAATCGT
>NW_027464083.1:285000-312197 GCF_050947455.1 Rhinoderma darwinii
TTCAGTACAATACAGCAGAGAGTGTGAAGAATCTAACAGATCAACATAAGAAACCACCAAACTCTATGACCCCATCTATGACCGTTAGGGATGCACGATGCCTCGAAACTTCCATACTGTTTCGATACCGTTATGTCATGTATTTCGATACTTGGCTGTGCGGCCGCACAGCTCAGTATAGTAACACATGAATGTATGAGAGCGGGGCTCCGGCTGTGTGATAGTCATTGCCCGGCTCCTGAGTCATGACGAGTGCGCGGGGTCAGGATGATGCGATGCGGCCAGCGCTGTACTAATGATTGCCGGCACTGAAGACAGAACATGGCGGGCGCGCTGCAAAACACCCCCATGTTCTGTCTTCAGTGCCTGCACCGCCGCTTATTATAGTGCAGCGCCGGCCGCATCACCTCATGCTGACCGCGCTCTCACTTATGTCAGGAGCGGGGCAATGGTTGTATTACGCATCCACAGCCCCCCTCTATAACGGCGGAGATCAGAGAAACCTCTCATCTCCGCTGCTATTCCCCTGAATGCTGCGATCACAGCGGACTGCAGCATTCAGGAGAAAGGGAGATGCCCCTTGGATCGCATCGCAGGAATCCCTGTGACGCGATTGAGGGACATACCATATATGGGCAGACAGCCCAGGGTCCATTGAAGGACCCCAGGGCTGTCCTACCATATTTCCTGTTGTTAGGGCATATTGAGGTATGTCCTAACAGCTGCCTGTGTACTATCAGTGCACAGGCTAATATACTGGTATGTAGATATATGCCTGTGTACTATCAGTATACAGATATCTGCCTGTGTACTATCAGTATATAGATATTTGCCTGTGTATTATCAGTGTATAGATATATGCCTGTGTACTATCAGTGTATAGATATATGCCTGTGTGCTATCAGTATATAGATATATGCCTGTGTGCTATCAGTATATAGATATATGCCTGTGTACTATCAGTATATAGATATATGCCTGTGTGCTATCAGTATATAGATATATGCCTGTGTACTATCAGTGTATAGATATATGCCTGTGTACTATCAGTATATAGATATATGCCTGTGTGCTATCAGTATATAGATATATGCCTGTGTGCTATCAGTATATAGATATATGCCTGTGTGCTATCAGTATATAGATATATGCCTGTGTGCTATCAGTATATAGATATATGCCTGTGTACTATCAGTATATAGATATATGCCTGTGTGCTATCAGTATATAGATATATGCCTGTGTACTATCAGTGTATAGATATATTGCTGTGTACTATCAGTATATAGATATATGCCTGTGTACTATCAGTATATAGATATATGCCTGTGTACTATCAGTATATAGATATACGCCTGTGTACTATCAGTATATAGATATATGCCTGTGTACTATCAGTATATAGATGTATGCCTGTGTGCTATCAGTATATAGATATATGCCTGTGTACTATCAGTATATAGATATATTGCTGTGTACTATCAGTATATAGATATATGCCTGTGTACTATCAGTATATAGATATATGCCTGTGTACTATCATTATATAGATATATGCCTGTGTGCTATCAGTATATAGATATATGCCTGTGTGCTATCAGTATATAGATATATTGCTGTGTACTATCAGTATATAGATATATGCCTGTGTACTATCATTATATAGATATATGCCTGTGTGCTATCATTATATAGATATATGCCTGTGTGCTATCAGTATATAGATATATTGCTGTGTACTATCAGTATATAGATATATGCCTGTGTATTATCAGTATATATTTCTGTCACTTATTATTGTGGGGCGCGAGGTGTGATGATGAATTTAACCTCCATGTACCTCAGTAATAGTAATTAACCCCATCATGTACCTCACACATTAACCCATTATGACGGAGAAACATGATGGGGTTAATTACTATTAATGAGGTACATGGAGGTTACATTCATCATCGCACCTCGCGTCTCACATCAGAAAACGGAAGAACTTTTTTATTATTTTTTATTACTGTTGGTAAAGTATCGTTTTGGTATCAAAATCGCAATACTACACGAAGTATCGGTATCGGAGTCCAAATTCTGGTATCGTGACATCCCTAATGACCGCAGGACCGAAAAGCTCCGCACCCCCCTATATAGATCTGGTATACGGCTCAGCTTCATCTACCTGATGATTCTCTGGCACATTGTGATTTTCCTCTGGACAGTCCTGGGAATACAGAGGACTGGGACATCTCTCTGGCGGATTTCTCCTACTGGATCCATCTGTAGGAAACACACAGGGACTGAATACATGACTACTGTATATCTGTCTATATATCAGACACTTCTCTCTACACTTCTATGTTTACTGATCAGAGCCGGAATTACAATGTTGAGGTCCTCACTACCGGTGTCGATGTTCCTGCACCTTGTAAGCCGCCGGCCTAAAGTAGACTGTGCCCTACCAGAGCGAACGGCGGGGCGTAACTGGCTCCCTGCTCCACCATAGTATTTACCTGTATCTGCCTTCTGTGGACGCGGATACACATGAAAGTGGCGGGACACAGGACGCCTCTATTTAGTTACCTGCAACCAAAAATGGTCTGGGTGTCACTTGCTTATTAGCCTCTTAAAGGCTGTGTACACCTCTGTAGGCAATATTTTCTATACATATTAATTAACCCCTTCACGACATGGCTATATACTTTCCAACTCCTGATGCCCTGGGCAGGTGTCACATAAATAAATATTGGCAGAATGGAACAGGGTTGTACTTTCCTGTCCGCCGGCTCTCTCCACAAGTGCCGGCACATCTCCCCCTTAGTTTAATCAAACTTATGCCAAACCCCTGCAGATAGCACCTCATTCCCTGTAGATAGCGCCACTGAAGCTCCCTCTAGGAGCGGAATCATTTGCCAGAGCGTTGCCGTCAACTTGGCTGGAAATTGTGCTTCTAGAGGGAGCCCCTGACGTCTCTGTCCATATATGGACAGTGATGTCAGGGACTCCTCTCGGAGTGGAATCCATGGCCTATTTTTGACCTGTTTAAGAGAACCATTTCTCAAATCTGACGTGTTACTTTAAGGGTATGTGCACACGGGGCTGATAAGATGCAGATTTTCTGCAAAGTATTTAATTGCGAGAAAATCTGCAGCGTATTACAGTAGTAGCAATGAGGATGAGATTTTAACAAATCTCATCTACACGTCGCGCCAAAAATGAGTTTTGGACGTTCCGCCGTGTTTACGCCATGTGGAGACGTATCATAAGTGGGAATAAGATTTTACTTATCCAAGACATTGTGAGATTGTTTTTTCGGAACACGTTGTACTTTATATTAGAGGTAAATTTAGCTCCATACATTCTGTGTTACAGTTACTAAGGATGAAAAAAGACACAAGTCCATCAAGACCAACCTATAATCCGACCGTGTTGATCCAGAGGAAGATAAAACCCCCATGAGGTGGATGACAATTGTCTCATTAGGGGAAAACTCCTCCCCGGTTCCAAATCTGGAAATCAGAATAAATCCCTGGATCAGCGTCCCATCTCCAGAATCTAGTGCCCATAACTTGTAATATTAAAGAGAACCTCCGATTATACTGACATTATATAGGAAACTATTATACTGCCGGAGTGTGCCGATAATGGTCTTTCTACATGACTTGTATTACCAGGTTTACTTCTGACTACAGCACAGACTGCCCATAGTCCTCGCTGCCGGCTGCCCATAACTCTGCATTAGGAGACAGCGCGTCCTGCCCGTCTTCATGGCTCCCGTATCCAGAACGGCCGCCAGCGCTGTACAATGTAATGTGACCTGTAATGCAGAGTTATGAGCAGCCGGCAGCACGAAATGTAGGGATCTAATGTGATGTAAAAGGAGCCGAAATTGTGGAGCTCCTACATTACATGTCATTGTACACACGTGTATATGTGCTGCACATGACGGTATTAAGGCCTCAACATGACCGCCAGTCCAGCCTGTGCCCACAGTAATGCCAGTATAGATCTGTCTCTTCTCACCTTGTGATGTGCGGGGCCGGTAGTCCTCCATCATGACCTCCTCATACAGATCCTTGTGTCCTTCTAGATACTCCCACTCCTCCATGGAGAGATAGACAGTGACATACTGACACCTTATAGGAACCTGACACACACAATGATACAGTCATTACCCAGACACCTCCAGTGCTGTTACTGGAGAATTTCCCAGCATTCCCAGCAGTGTCACCTCTCCAGTCAGCAGTTCAGTCATCTTGTAGATCAGTTCTAAGATCTTCTCATGTATCCGGGAGTGAGGGGGAGGCTCTGTGATGGGACTACTGCTCCATCCTCCTGACTCATGGATGATGGGAGTCGTACAGTCACACGATGTCTTCTTCACTATTGTGTACTCCTGTGTATGGAGAGAGACACTTAGAGAACTGAACACAGTATTCCCCCCTCAGTAGAAAGAGGGAGATTGTGACCCCGCTGTATAGACCTCTAGTGACCCCACATCTGTAATACTGGAGACCTCACCTACAAAAAGACATTGAGAAAATAGAACGAGGCCAAAACTAAAAAGGAAATAATATTGGGGGGACTAGATGGACCATGTGCTCTCCTCCTGCCGTCATCTTCTATGTTTCTATATAGATGTCATCCTGATCCTCCTGGTTCCTGGTCATTCTCATTGCTCTACAACATTACTATTGCTGCATTGGTGACATGACACATAACTGACCATATTGGTGGCTGACCTTCAGCTTCTTGACGTCACTTGGAAGGTCTGGACGCTGTTATACAGGACACTGGATTCTTCCTATTATGTATTCTCCCTTCCCTATGTGGGACTTGTTCTATAATGTAGAAAAGTTTACCTCTCCGCTCAACAGGTAGATGATCTCCAAGGTGAAGTCTAATATTCTTCTGCTCATCTCATTCCTGTGCTTGTCCATCCTTGGTGGGTCATTCAGGAGAAGGAACGTTGTGGAGGAGAAGATGAGAAAACTGGAGGAACTGGAGGATCTAGTACTGCAGACGTCTTTATGAAGAAAGGAGAAGATGGAGATCATACAGGGGACATCATGTGTGACATACAGAACCTCACTTATTGATCATTGAGAGAAACATCTTCTCAGAGCCGTCACCACATGGAATAAAGGGGTATTCCCAACACGGACATTTCTCCCCAGGATATGCCAGAAATGTCTGATAGATGCGGCTCCACCTCTGGGTGGCCTTGTTAGGCAGTTCCTGTAACTCCTATAGAAGTGAATGGAGAGGCACAATCTGCTCAGGTCCTCCTGCTATATAATCTGCTGCCAACAGATCAGACGGGTGGTATATGTGACAGATGCCCTTTATGAATGAATACACCCCTAATATAAGTTTTTACAGATATTAGAAGTTACCTCAGAGATCCTGGATCTTCAGAGACATCTAAAATTCTTAATTATTATAGTATTCCCCTTTTCCTTGTAGATTATTTTACCGGATAGTAACTTTATTCACATCTGAAAGACAGATACTAACCATGGTTAATGGGAACCGGCGGTCACGTGTGAATGTGCAGAAGGTCCCGCCAGTCCTGCGAGCATGTGCGGAAGGTCCCGCCAGTCCTGCGAGCATGTGCGGAAGGTCCCGCCAGACCAGTGTGGAGGAGCGGAAGGTCCCGCCAGACCAGTGGGCAGGCGCGGAAGGTCCCGCCAGACCAGCGGGCAGGCGCGGAAGGTCCCGCCAGACCTGCGGGCAGGCGCGGAAGGTCCCGCCAGACCTGCGGGCAGGCGCGGAAGGTCCCGCCAGACCTGCGGGCAGGCGCGGAAGGTCCCGCCAGACCTGCGGGCAGGCGCGGAAGGTCCCGCCAGACCAGTGCGCAGGCGCGGAAGGTCCCGCCAAACCAGTGCGCAGGCGCGGAAGGTCCCGCCAGACCAGTGCGCAGGCGCGGAAGGTCCCGCCAGACCAGTGTGCAGGCACGGAAGGTCCCGCCAGACCGGTGTGCAGGCGCGGAAGGTCCCGCCAGACCGGTGTGCAGGCGCGGAAGGTCCCGCCAGACCAGTGTGCAGGCGCGGAAGGTCCCGCCAGACCAGTGCGCAGAAGATCCCGCCAGACCAGTGTGCATGCGCAGAACGTCCCACCAATACAGTGTGTATGTCCTGGTAGTTTAGTGTGAGGAAGCAGCATGTATTGTGCTGGGTGTGCAGGATCTCTGCATCATCTTATCACTTAGCAGTCACATCTTACACACAGACTTCTGTAAAGCGTGACCTGTCCTCCATCGTCTACATTACTTGGTGCTTTTCCTTCTAAACCTGTTCCCCCACTTCTTCATTCTTCTGTGCTCCTTCTAGACCTGTCCTCTGCTTCTACATTACGCTGTGCTCCTCCTTCTAGACCTGTCCTCTGCTTCTACATTACTCTGTGCTCCTCCTTCTAGACCTGTCCTCTGCTTCTACATTACTCTGTGCTCCTCCTTCTAGACCTGTCCTCTGCTTCTACATTACTCTGTGCTCCTCCTTCTAGACCTGTCCTCCGCCTTCTACATTACTCTGTGCTCCTCCTTCTAGACCTGTCCTCTGCTTCTACATTACTCTGTGCTCCTCCTTCTTCTAGACCTGTCCTCTGCTTCTACATTACTCTGTGCTCCTCCTTCTAGACCTGTCCTCTGCTTCTACATTACTCTGTGCCTCTCCTTCTAGACCTGTCCTCTGCTTCTACATTACTCTGTGCTCCTCCTTCTAGACCTGTCCTCTGCTTCTACATTACTCTGTGCTCCTCCTTCTAGACCTGTCCTCTGCTTCTACATTACTCTGTGCTCCTCCTTCTAGACCTGTCCTCTGCTTCTACATTACTCTGTGCTCCTCCTTCTAGACCTGTCCTCTGCTTCTACATTACTCTGTGCTCCTCCTTCTAGACCTGTCCTCTGCTTCTACATTACTCTGTGCTCTTCCTTCTAGACCTGTCCTCTGCTTCTACATTACTCTGTGCTCCTCCTTCTTCTAGACCTGTCCTCTCTTTCTACATTACTCTGTGCTCTTCCTTCTAGACCGGTCCTGTGCTTCTACATTACTCTGTGCTCCGCCTTCTAGACCGGTCCTCTGCTTCTACATTACTCTGTGCTCCTCTTTCTAGACCTGTCCCCTGCTTCTACATTACTCTGTGCTCCTCCTTCTAGACCTGTCCTCTGCTTCTACATTACTCTGTGCTCTTCCTTCTAGACCTGTCCTCTGCTTCTACATTACTCTGTGCTCCTCCTTCTTCTAGACCTGTCCTCTGCTTCTACATTACTCTGTGCTCCTCCTTCTTCTAGACCTGTCCTCTGCTTCTACATTACTCTGTGCTCCTCCTTCTAGACCTGTCCACCACCTTCGGCACAGTCGATCACACCCTCCTGATACAAATTCTCTAGTCCCTTGACATCACAGACTTGGCCCTCTCCTGGATCTCCTCATACCTTACCAACTAAAGATTTACTATCGCTCCCTTATGGGTCTCAGTGTTCTGGATCCCTTACTCTTCTCCATCTAAATCTTTGATCAAATTTACCTCTGGTCTTGATGTTACCTCCCTGCTATCTAGAGTGTCTAACAGTTATCTCCTTTTTCACCTCCCACTTCCTTAAGATTAACATGGAGAAAACGGAATCATCTTTTCCCCATTTCACTCAACCCCCTTACCAGAACTATCAAATCACAGTTAATGGCTCCACACATTTCCCGGTCTCACAGGTCCGCTGCATTGGGATAACCCTTAATTTCAAATAGCACAGCCAAGCGCTTACCACTTCTTGCTGCCTCCACCTCAAAAACCTCTTGAAGTCAGTCTTTCCTCGAACAGACAAACATGCTAGTATATATGCCCTCATCATCTACTGTCTAGACTACTCCAACACCCTTCTCAGTGGCTTCCCATCTAACACTATTGCACCCCTCCTACCCATTCTCAACTCAGCTGCAAGGGTAAATCTACCACTCCCCTCATTCCACCTCTGCGGTCACAGGCCACCCATTGCCTACTAAATTAAGTTATACATATTAAAAATGACATGCAAGGCTGTCAACAAACCATCCCCTCCATACATCTCTGCCCTAATCTCCTGATACCTCCCCACACATAATCCCCGGTCCTCAAAAGAACTTCTTTGTTCTCATTTTATCTGTTCCTCACATCATCGTCTAGATTTCTCCCGTGCTTCCCCTAGTAGTCTACGAGGGCAGGGTCTCTCCTTCTCTTGTAGAGTGCAGTCTACGAGGACAGGGTCTCTCCTTCTCTTGTAGAGTGCAGTCTATGTGGGCAGGGTCTCTCCTTCTCTTGCAGAGTGCAGTCTACACGGGCAGGGTCTCTCCTTCTCTTGTAGAGTGCAGTCTACGAGGGCAGGGTCTTTGCTTCTCTTGTAGAGTGCAGTCTATGTGGGCAGGGTCTCTCCTTCTCTTGCAGAGTGCAGTCTACACAGGCAGGGTCTCTCCTTCTCTTGTAGAGTGCAGTCTACGAGGGCAGGGTCTCTCCTTCTCTTGTAGAGTGCAGTCTATGTGGGCAGGGTCTCTCCTTCTCTTGCAGAGTGCAGTCTACACGGGCAGGGTCTCTCCTTCTCTTGTAGAGTGCAGTCTACGAGGGCAGGGTCTCTCCTTCTCTTGTAGAGTGCAGGCTACGCGGGCAGGGTCTCTACTTCTCTTGTAGAGTGCAGTCTACACGGGCAGGGTCTCTCCTTCTCTTGTAGAGTGCAGTCTACGCGGGCAGGGTCTCTCCTTCTCTTGTAGAGTGCAGTCTATGTGGGCAGGGTCTCTCCTTCTCTTGTAGAGTGCAGTCTACGAGGGCAGGGTCTCTCTCCTTCTGGACCAGTCTGTCATTCATTAATGTTTGTCTCTTCTTATGTACTTAACCCCTTGGACACGCAGCCAATTCAAATTTTTCCTCCCTCCTTCCAAAAGCCAGAACTTTTTTGTTTTTCCGTTGGCATAGCCGTATGAGAACATGTCTTGTGCTGGACGTGAAGTAATGTTAAAAGGGGTTTTCCACGATCAGACAACGGATGACCTCCACTGGATAGGTCATCAGTATATGATGGTGGGGGTCCGACACCCGGACCCCGAACAGATCAGCTTCTCCGGCTGCCGGATGTTTTGAACGGTATGCAGTAGTTGGAGCCGGAAGCAAATGGCTCCGACCACTGAACAGCGGCCGTTCTGCAGAACTAAATGCTCTGCTCCTATTCACTTTAACACAGCAGCACGACCGCTCTATTCCGTGACCGGAGCATCTGCTTTCAGCATGGACGTCTGGTGCCCGGAGGCAGCCGGAGCAGTTGAGCGGTGTGGGGTCCGGGTGTCAGACCCCCACAGATCATATACCGATGACCTATCTGGTGAAGGTCATCAGTTGTCCGATCGTGGAAAACCCCTTTAATGTCCCCTATAATGTGCTGGGAAAGAGGAAACAATTGTGGGCTGGAATAGCGGAAAACGCAGTGAATCCTATTGATTATTAGGTTTCGTTTTTGCAGCGTTCACCATGCGGTGAAAATGACTTGTTACCTTTATTCTCCGGCTCAATACGATTACGACGACACCAAATTTATAGATTTATCTCCGACAAGGAAAGAAAAATTTGTCCAAAATAGAAAACAGTTTTGCGACGCCATTTTGAGAGACAGAACGTTTTATATTTCCGGTGATTGCGCGGTGTGGGGGGTTTATATTTCCGGTGATTGCGCGGTGTGAGGGGTTTATATTTCCGGTGATTGCGCGGTGTGAGGGGTTTTATATTTCCGGTGATTGCGCGGTGTGAGGGGTTTTATATTTCCGTGATTGCGCGGTGTGAGAAGTTTTATATTTCCGGTGATTGCGCGGTGTGAGGGTTTTATATTTCCGGTGATTGCGTGGTGTGAGGGGTTTTATATTTCCGGTGATTGCGCGGTGTGGGGAGGGGTTTTATATTTCCGGTGATTGCGCGGTGTGAGGGGTTTATATTTCCTGTGATTGCGCGGTGTGAGGGGTTTATATTTCCGGTGATTGCGCGGTGTGAGGTGTTTTATATTTCCGGTGATTGCGCGGTGTGAGGGGTTTTATATTTCCGGTGATTGCGCGGTGTGAAGGGTTTTATATTTCCGGTGATTGCGCGGTGTGGGGGGGGGGGTTATATTTCCGGTGATTGCGCGGTGTGAGGGGTTTTATATTTCCGGTGATTGCGCGGTGTGAGGGGTTTATATTTCCGGTGATTGCGCGGTGTGGGGGGGTTTATATTTCCGGTGATGGCGCGGTGTGAGGGGTTTTATATTTACGGTGATTGCGCGGTGTGAGGGGTTTTATATTTCCGGTGATTGCGCGGTGTGGGGGGTTTTATATTTCCGGTGATTGCGCGGTGTGAGGGGTTTATATTTCTGGTGATTGCGCGGTGTGAGGGGTTTTATATTTCCGGTGATTGCGCGGTGTGAGGGGTTTTATATTTCCGGTGATTGCGCGGTGTGAGGGGGTTTATATTTCCGGTGATTGCGCGGTGTGAGGGGTTTATATTTCCGGTGATTGCGTGGTGTGAGGGGTTTATATTTCCGGTGATTGCGCGTTGTGAGGGGTTTATATTTCCGGTGATTGCGCGTTGTGAGGGGTTTATATTTCCGGTGATTGCGCGGTGTGAGGGGTTTTATATTTCCGGTGATTGCGCGTTGTGAGGGGTTTATATTTCCGGTGATTGCGAGGTGTGAGGGGTTTTATATTTCCCGTGATTGCGCGGTGTGAGGGGTTTTATATTTCCGGTGATTGCGCGGTGTGAGGGGTTTTATATTTCCGGTGATTGCGCGGTGTGAGGGGTTTTATATTTCCGGTGATTGCGCGGTGTGAGGGGTTTTATATTTCCGGTGATTGGGCGGTGTGGGGGTGTATATTTCCGGAGATTACACACCACTGCTCTCAAAGGCTATCATGGTGCACAGCAAGACGGCAATGGAGGATGGACTGGAGGTCTATTAGTCTCTTATAAATGGTGGATCCTGTGTTATCTATATATAGGGGTTATCTGTCAGTGTAGTCCTGCCTGTGATTTCCACAATTCCAAAACGTTTCCTCCTTGGTGTTGCAATTTTAATGTTGAGGATATAGGTGTAACCCGTCAGTGTAATCCTGCCTGTGATGATACGGAGATGACTGCTGAGAAGCGATCTCTAAAGAACAGGAAGGATCAGTCTCTTATAAATGGTGGATCCTGTGTTATCTATATATAGGGGTTACCTGTCAGTGTAATCCTGCCTGTGATGATAAAGAGATGACTGCTGAGAAGTGATCTCTAAAGAACAGGAAGGATCAGTCTCTTATAAATGGTGGATCCTGTGTTATCTATATATAGGGGTTACCTGTCAGTGTAATCCTGCCTGAGATGATAATGAGGCGAGTGCTGAGAAGCGATTTCTACAATAGGGTTGTCACAATACCAGAATTTGGACTTCGATACCGATACTTCATGTAGAATTACAATTTGAGATACCAAAACGATACTTTGCTAACAATAATAATAAATAAAAAAAACGCCCAAAAATAAAAAGTCCTTCCACTTTCTGATTTGAGCCTCATGGTCTTATGAATTTTGAACCTCCATTAATAGTAATTAATCCCATTATGTAGCTCACAGTCATAATGGGCAACATTGAGTTAATGTGTGAGAGAAGGTGTATGGGCAGCACAGTAGAACAAAAACCTCCAGGGCATAAGGGTGCCGGCCTCCAGGGATCCGACTTGTAAATCCCCAATGGTATACAAATGTAAGGAGAAAGAGGCAGCCTAGAGTGCTGCCTCTTTCTCCTTACATGAGTTAATGTGTGAGGTACATGATGGGATTAATTACTACTAATATGAGGCACGTCGAGGTTCAAAATTCATAAGACTCTGTGCCTCACATTAATAATTCCCCCCTTCATTTTCCACACATAACGGCAACATTGGGGTTAAAAATGTTTTCCTCTTTATGTAATCCTGCCTGTGATGAAAGTGAGATGACTGCTGAGAAGTGATCTCTACAGAACTGCAAGTGTCAGTCTATTGTGAATGGTGTATCCTGTGCAGGGCCGATCTTAGGGGTGCGCGAGCACACAGGGCGCTGCCCCCTCCAAGCATGTAGGGGGCGCCACTGGGCTCTGCCTCTACTCTGTGCTCTTCTCTTAGTTACACACACGGAGTAAATAGAGCCGAGGAGCAAGAGAAAAGGAGGAAGCTCCGCCCACAGCCTGTCCTGCAAGAAACCTGTGATCCTGTCAGCAAGGAGAGATGGTGAGAATCTATGTGTCTCTGTGTGTGTATACAGTATATATATGTTACAGTGTGTGTGTGTATACAGTATATGTATATGTTACAGTGTGTGTGTGTGTGTGTGTGTGTGTATACAGTATGTGTATATGTTAGTGTGTGTGTGTATGTGTGTGTGTGTGTGTGTGTGTGTATGTATATGTGTGTATACAGTATGTGTATATGTTACAGTGTGTGTGTGTGTGTGTGTGTATGTGTGTGTATACAGTATGTGTGTGTGTGTGTGTGTGTGTGTGTGCGCGCGCGCCTGTATGTGTGTGTGTGTGTGTGTGTGTGTGTGTGTGTGTGTATATGTTACAGTGTGTGTGTGTGTGTGTGTGTATGTGTGTGTATACAGTATGTGTATATGTTACAGTGTGTGTGTGTGTGTGTGTGTGTGTGTGTGTGTGTGTGTGTGTGTGTGTGTGTGTGTGTGTGTGTGTGTGTGTGCGTGCGCCTGTATGTGTTTATGTCTCTTTGTAAAAGTGTGTGTTCAATATTAAAGTAGAACAGATAAAATGAAGATATCTGTGCTGCGTCCTATATACCCTGCTGCCCCCTATATACCCTGCTGCCCCTTATATACCCTGCTGCCCCTTATATACCCTGCTGCCCCTTATATACCCTGCTGCCCCTTATATACCCTGCTGCCCCTTATATACCCTGCTGCCCCTTATATACCCTGCTGCCCCTTATATAACCTGCTTCCCCTTATATACTCAGCTGCCCCTTATATATATGCCTCTGTGTGTGGGTTAGTTTATATGTGTCTGTGGGTATAGTTATCATCTACGACATTATCTGTACTCAGAGGGTTATCACTGTGTTATCAGTGGTGTTACATAGGACTGCAGGTAACACTACTACATTATCTGTACTCAGAGGGTTATCAGTGTGTTATCAGTGGTGTTACATAGGACTGCAGGTAACATCTACGACATTATCTGTACTCAGAGAGTTATCACTGTGTGTTATCTGTGGTGTTACATAGGATTGTAGATAACTCTGAGTACAGATAATGTAGTAGCGTTACCTGCAGTCCTAAGTAACACCACAGATAACACAGTGATAACTGAGTACAGATAATGTAGTGGATATTATCACTGTATTATCTGTTGTGTTACATAGGACTGCATGCGAAATCTGCTACATTATCTGTACTGGGTATATATGGGTCTGTTTGTGAATGTGTCTTTGTGCCTTTTATGTATTTGTATATGTTCCTGTCTGTGTATTTATCTGTGTGTGTGTGTGTGTGTGTGTGTGTGTGTGTGTGTGTGTGTGTGTGTGTGTGTGTGTGTGTGTATATGTGTCTGTGTGCCTACATATTTACCTGTATGTATATATTCCAGGTGTGTATGTATAATTGCCTGTATGCCTAAATATCTGTCTCTATGTATGCACAGTATATATGTTCCAGTATGTGCGTGTCTATATATGTGGTTCATATTTGGTTTGTGTAGGGGGCGGCAACAGGGAGTCCCGCACAGGGCGCCATCCAACCTAAGGCCAGTCCTGATCATGTGATATCTATATATAGGTGTTACCTGTCAGTGTAATCCTGCATGTAATGATAATGAGATGACTGCTGAGAATTGATCTCTACAGAACAGGAAGGATCAGTCTACTATAAGACTCAGTGGCCAGAGGGAAAAATGCAAGATTTTAGGATTATTTTTAAATAAAGATGACTTAAAAAAAAAGAAATCTTAAAAATATTTTTAACATAAAAACTTGATTTAAACAATAGGTAATTTTCTGAGTAAGTGGTTAAACGGAGTTTCCTCAGATCCCGGCTGTTAATCGCAGCTGGTGCCTCTAAAATCTGATACTAAGCCTAGTGCATGACCGGATCCATAGATCACCTTGTAGAGAACTTCTATGTGCAGTCACAGCTCCCTCAGGTCCTGCACTATGTATAACACATTGTCTGACGTGTTACTGTAATGTAGAACTAAGGAGGAACCCCACCTTAACAAACCTCCCAATTCACTTTCTAATATCATTATTACTGACCTGTGGTAACACCTCCTGGAATTTCCTCCTCCACTTCACTCTTACACCGTTGATCGCCCCTCACCCGCTCTTCTTCTGCTTCATCCTCCTCTTTAATATCAGTCAGATCTTCCCCCTGATTTCACATATGGAACAATTCAGTACAATACAGCAGAGAGTGCGAAGAATCTAACAGATCAACATAAGAAACCACCAAAATCTATGACCACATCTATGACCGCAGGACCAAAAAGCTCCGCACCCCCTATATAGATCTGGTATACGGCTCAGCTTCATCTACCTGATGATTCTCTGGGACATTGGGATTTTCCTCTGGACAGTCCTGGGAATACAGAGGACTGGGACATCTCTCTGGTGGATTTCTCCTACTGGATCCATCTGTAGGAAACACACAGTGACTGAATACATGACTACTGTATATCTGTCTATATATCAGACACTTCTCTCTACACTTCTATGTTTACTGATCAG
Source organism: Rhinoderma darwinii (assembly GCF_050947455.1). Classification (NCBI taxonomy): domain Eukaryota; kingdom Metazoa; phylum Chordata; class Amphibia; order Anura; family Rhinodermatidae; genus Rhinoderma; species Rhinoderma darwinii. The sequence goes on from NW_027464083.1 coordinate 299,721, forward strand.
AGCTGGAATTACAATGTTGAGGTCCTCACTACCGGTGTCGATGTTCCTGCACCTTGTAAGCCGCAGGCCTAAAGTAGACTGTGCCCTACCAGAGTGAACGGCGGGGCGTAACTGGCTCCCTGCTCCACCATAGTATTTACCTGTATCTGCCCTCTGAGGACGCGGATACACATGAAAGTGGCGGGACACAGGACGCCTCTATTTAGTTACCTGCAACCAAAAATGGTCTGGGTGTCACTTGCTTATTAGCCTCTTAAAGGCTGTGTACACCTCTGTAGGCAATATTTTCTATACATATTAATTAACCCCTTCACGACATGGCTATATACTTTCCAACTCCTGATGCCCTGGGCAGGTGTCACATAAATAAATATTGGCAGAATGGAACAGGGTTGTACTTTCCTGTCCGCCGGCTCTCTCCACAAGTGCCGGCACATCTCCCCCTTAGTTTAATCAAACTTATGCCAAACCCCTGCAGATAGCACCTCATCCCCTGTAGATAGCGCCACTGAAGCTCCCTCTAGGAGCGGAATCATTTGCCAGAGCGTTGCCGTCAACTTGGCTGGAAATTGTGATCCTAGAGGGAGCCCCTGACGTCTCTGTCCATATATGGACAGTCACGACAGGGACTCCTCTGGGAGTGGAATCCATGGCCTATTTTTGACCTGTTTAAGACAGAACCATTTCTCAAATCTGACGTGTCACTTTAAAGAGGCTCTGTCACCAGATTTTGCAGCCCCTATCTGTTATTGCAGCAGATCGGCGCTGCAATGTAGATTACAGTAACGTTTTTTTTTTTTTCAAAAACGAGCATTTTTGGCCAAGTTATGACCATTTTCGTATTTATGCAAATGAGCCTTTCTTAAGTACAACTGGGTGTGTTTAAAGTTAAGTCCAACTGGGCGTGTATTATGTGTGTACATCGGGGCGTGTTTACTACTATTACTAGCTGGGCGTTCTGATGAGAAGTATCATCCACTTCTCTTCAGAACGCCCAGCTTCTGGCAGTGCAGATCTGTGACGTCACTCACAGGTCCTGCATCGTGTCGGCACCAGAGGCTACAGTTGATTCTGCAGCAGCATCAGCATTTGCAGGTAAGTAGCTACATCGACTTACCTGCAAACGCCGATGCTGCTGCAGAATCATCTGTAGCCTCTGGTGTCGATGTGTCCTCGCTCGTCTGACACGATGCAGGACCTGTGAGTGACGACACAGCGTGATCTCTGGAGAACACGGCTGTGTCTGCACTGCCAGAAGCTGGGCGTTGTGAAGAGAAGTGGATGATACTTCTCATCAGAACGCCCAGCTAGTAAAAGTAGTAAACACGCCCCGATGTACACACATAATACACGCCCACTTGGACTTTTACTTTTAAACACGCCCAGTTGGACTTTTGCAAGCCTCATTTGCATAAATACGAAAATGGTCATAACTTGGCCAAAAATGCTCGTTTTTTAAAAATAAAAACGTTACTGTAATCTACATTGCAGCGCCGATCTGCAGCAATAGCAGATAGGGGCTGCAAAATCTGGTGACAGAACCTCTTTAAACCGCACGGTGAACGACATTAACAAGAAATGTATAAAAGTCAGTGAATAAGTTGTAAGTCCCGAATATTATGTCATTACAAAACACGTCCCACAAACCATCCGACCACTACAAAGACCAGAAATAACCACTTACCCCAAAGAGGCCGGCACTGGAGGGGTTAAATCCGGGCTAGGAGTCCAGTGGGCGGAGTCACTCAATGGTTGATAACAGAGAGAACACCCGACCAGCGCTGCTCTCTACCTCATCACGTAACAGCTGAAGGACCTGTGATGACGTCACCACCAAGTGACAGGAAAAGGCGGAGCTTATTAGTGGAGAGAGGCGGAAGTGGAAGGACCTGTGATATCAAGGTCACGTGACCGTGGAATCAGGGGCGGGGGTTTTAGAAGTGTGAGCGATGTATGAAGGACCTGTGTGATGATCAAGTGACATGAGGGGTCCTGAGCATCATATGAGCGATGAAGGAGTGATCGGTGCTAAACAGTGCAAAATATAATTTGTTGTGGTAAAAGGACCTGTGATGACATCACCACCACGTGACTGGGACGGGAGGGGTGGAGCTTATCATTTGAGAAAAGTGGTGGAGGAAAGACCTGTGAAGCTGATCACGTGACATGTGGGGCGGAGTTCTGTGAGTGGTCCGGTCACCTGTGCTATGTTGAGAAGCGTTCATGATTACGTCACATGAGGGGTGGGGCTATGCCTCCTCTCCAGTTATAGACTCCGCCTCTCTTGTTGTCCCGTTCACATGGTGGTGACATCATCAGAGGTCCTTTCCATGTATGAGGTAGAGAGCAGCGCTGGTCGGGTGTACATGACTTCCGGTCTCCGCTGTTGTTTAGTGTTCTCTCTGTTATCAGTCAGGAGTTTCCCATGATGCAGTAGTAAGGTTACATGAGGTCATTTCTGTCCGGTTTTGGTGCGTTTTTGTCCGGCACAGTGTTGGTAATTATTATTATTTATTATTAGCGCTGTAAATATAAAATACAGGAGGGTTTAACCCCTTGGTGACATCAGATCTATAGTATTATGCTGTACGTGCGCCGTCACACTAAAAGGAGCGGATCCTGCACCGTACACGGCTTCTCACAGCCGCCGGCAACCGCCAAGATCAGAGACAGCGCAATCCCGGCCCCTTAACCCCTCGTGATTAATAGCGACCGCGGCATCTGATCAGTTATAGATCGCGGCTTCCTCTGTCCTCCGAAGAAACTGCGCGATGCCGACCGGTTATATAAACCCTCCCCCACACCGCACAATCACCGGAAATATAAACCCCCCACACCACGCAATCACCGGAAATATAAACCCCCCCACACCGCGCAATCACCGGAAATATAAAACACCTCACACCGCGCAATCACCGGAAATATAAACCCCTCACACCGCGCAATCACCGGAAATATAAACCCCTCACACCGCGCAATCACCGGAAATATAAACCCCTCACACCGCGCAATCACCGGAAATATAACCCCCCCACACCGCACAATCACCGGAAATATAAACTCCTCCACACCGCGCAATCACCGGAAATATAAACCCCTCACACCGCGCAATCACCGGAAATATAAAACCCCCACACCGCGCAATCACCGGAAATATAAACCCCCCACACCGAGCAATCACCGGAAATATAAACCCCCTCACCGCGCAATCACCGGAAATATAAAACCCCTCCCACACCGCGCAATCACCGGAAATATAAACCCCCCACACCGCGCAATCACCGGAAATATAAACCCCCCCCACACTGTGCAATCACCGGAAATATAAACCCCCCACACCGCGCAATCACCGGAAATATAAACCCCCCCACACCGTGCAATCACCGGAAATATAAACCCCTCACACCGCGCAATCACCGGAAATATAAACCCCTCACACCGCACAATCACCGGAAATATAAACCCCTCACACCGCGCAATCACCGGAAATATAATCCCCTCATACCGCGCAATCACCGGAAATATAAACCCCTCACACCGCGCAATCACCGGAAATATAAAACCTCTCACACCGCGCAATCACCTGAAATATAAACCGCTCACACCGCGCAATCACCGGAAATATAAACCCCCCACACCGCGCAATCACCGGAAATATAAACCCCCCACACCGCGCAATCACCGGAAATATAAACCCCTCACACCGCGCAATCACCGGAAATATAAAACCCCCACACCGCACAATCACCGGAAATATAAACCCCTCACACCGCGCAATCACCGGAAATATAAAACCTCTCACACCGCGCAATCACCGGAAATATAAAATCCCTCACACCGCGCAATCACCGGAAATATAAAACCCCTCACACCGCGCAATCACCGGAAATATAAACCCCCTCACACCTCGCAATCACCGGAAATATAAAACACCTCACACCGCGCAATCACCGGAAATATAAACCCCCTCACACCGCGCAATCACCGGAAATATAAACCCCTCACACCGCGCAATCACCGGAAATATAAAACCCCTCACACCGCGCAATCACCGGAAATATAAAACCCTCACACCGCGCAATCACCGGAAATATAAAACCTCTCACACCGCGCAATCACCGGAAATATAAACCCCTCACACCGCGCAATCACCGGAAATATAAACCCCTCACACCGCGCAATCACCGGAAATATAAAACCCCCACACCGCGCAATCACCGGAAATATAAACCCCTCACACCGCGCAATCACCGGAAATATAAAACCCCTCACACCGCGCAATCACCGGAAATATAAACCCCCACACACCGCGCAATCACCGGAAATATAAACCCCCACACACCGCGCAATCACCGGAAATATAAAACCCCTCACACCGCGCAATCACCGGAAATATAAAACCCCTCACACCGCGCAATCACCGGAAATATAAACCCCCACACACCGCGCAATCACCGGAAATATAAACCCCTCACACCGCGCAATCACCGGAAATATAAACCCCCTCACACCGCGCAATCACCGGAAATATAAACCCCTCACACCGCGCAATCACCGGAAATATAAAACCCCTCACACCGCGCAATCACCGGAAATATAACCCCCCCCACACCGCGCAATCACCGGAAATATAAACCCCTCACACCGCGCAATCACCGGAAATATAAAACCCCTCACACCGCGCAATCACCGGAAATATAAACCCCTCACACCGTGCAATCACCGGAAATATAAACCCCCCCACACCGCGCAATCACCGGAAATATAAAACCCCTCACACCGCGCAATCACCGGAAATATAAAACCCCTCACACCGCGCAATCACCGGAAATATAAACCCCTCACACCGTGCAATCACCGGAAATATAAACCCCTCACACAGCGCAATCACCGGAAATATAAAACCCCTCACACCGCGCAATCACCGGAAATATAAACCCCCTCACACCGCCCAATCACCGGAAATATAAACCCTCTCACACCGCGCAATCACCGGAAATATAAACCCCTCACACCGCGCAATCACCGGAAATATAAAACCCCTCACACCGCGCAATCACCGGAAATATAAACCCCCTCACACCGCACAATCACCGGAAATATAAAACCCCTCACACCGCGCAATCACCGGAAATATAAAACCCTCACACCGCGCAATCACCGGAAATATAAACACCCTCACACCGCGCAATCACCGGAAATATAAACCCCCCACACCGCGCAATCACCGGAAATATAAAACACCTCACACCGCCCAATCACCGGAAATATAAACCCCCTCACACCGCGCAATCACCGGAAATATAAACCCCTCACACCGCGCAATCACAGGAAATATAAACCCCCTCACACCGCGCAATCACAGGAAATATAAAACCCCTCACACCGCGCAATCACCGGAAATATAAAACCCCTCACACCGCGCAATCACCGGAAATATAAACCCCTCACACCGCGCAATCACCGGAAATATAAACCCCTCACACCGCGCAATCACCGGAAATATAAAACCCCCCACACCGCGCAATCACCGGAAATATAAACCCCTCACACCACGCAATCACCGGAAATATAAAACCCCTCACACCGCGCAATCACCGGAAATATAAACCCCTCACACCGCGCAATCACCGGAAATATAAACCCCCCACACCGCGTAATCACCGGAAATATAAACCCCCTCACACCGCACAATCACCGGAAATATAAAACCCCTCACACCGCGCAATCACCGGAAATATAAAACCCTCACACCGCGCAATCACCGGAAATATAAACACCCTCACACCGCGCAATCACCGGAAATATAAACCCCCCACACCGCGCAATCACCGGAAATATAAAACACCTCACACCGCCCAATCACCGGAAATATAAACCCCCTCACACCGCGCAATCACCGGAAATATAAACCCCGTCACACCGCGCAATCACCGGAAATATAAACCCCTCACACCGCGCAATCACCGGAAATATAAACCCTTCACACCGCGCAATCACCGGAAATATAAAACCCCTCACACCGCGCAATCACCGGAAATATAAACCCCTCACACCGCGCAATTACCGGAAATATAAACCCCCTCACACCGCGCAATCACCGGAAATATAAACACCCTCACACCACGCAATCACCGGAAATATAAACCCCTCACACCGCGCAATCACCGGAAATATAAACCCCCCCACACCGCGCAATCACCGGAAATATAAACCCCCCACACCGCGCAATCACCGGAAATATAAAACCCCTCACACCGCGCAATCACCGGAAATATAAAACCCCTCACACCGCGCAATCACCGGAAATATAAAACCCCCTCACACCGCGCAATCACCGGAAATATAAAACCCCCCACACCGCGCAATCACCAGAAATATAAACCCCTCACACCGCGCAATCACCGGAAATATAAACCCCTCACACCGCGCAATCACCGGAAATATAATCCCCTCATACCGCGCAATCACCGGAAATATAAACCCCTCACACCGCGCAATCACCGGAAATATAAAACCTCTCACACCGCGCAATCACCTGAAATATAAACCGCTCACACCGCGCAATCACCGGAAATATAAACCCCCCACACCGCGCAATCACCGGAAATATAAACCCCCCACACCGCGCAATCACCGGAAATATAAACCCCTCACACCGCGCAATCACCGGAAATATAAAACCCCCACACCGCACAATCACCGGAAATATAAACCCCTCACACCGCGCAATCACCGGAAATATAAAACCTCTCACACCGCGCAATCACCGGAAATATAAAATCCCTCACACCGCGCAATCACCGGAAATATAAAACCCCTCACACCGCGCAATCACCGGAAATATAAACCCCCTCACACCTCGCAATCACCGGAAATATAAAACACCTCACACCGCGCAATCACCGGAAATATAAACCCCCTCACACCGCGCAATCACCGGAAATATAAACCCCTCACACCGCGCAATCACCGGAAATATAAAACCCCTCACACCGCGCAATCACCGGAAATATAAAACCCTCACACCGCGCAATCACCGGAAATATAAAACCTCTCACACCGCGCAATCACCGGAAATATAAACCCCTCACACCGCGCAATCACCGGAAATATAAACCCCTCACACCGCGCAATCACCGGAAATATAAAACCCCCACACCGCGCAATCACCGGAAATATAAACCCCTCACACCGCGCAATCACCGGAAATATAAAACCCCTCACACCGCGCAATCACCGGAAATATAAACCCCCACACACCGCGCAATCACCGGAAATATAAACCCCCACACACCGCGCAATCACCGGAAATATAAAACCCCTCACACCGCGCAATCACCGGAAATATAAAACCCCTCACACCGCGCAATCACCGGAAATATAAACCCCCACACACCGCGCAATCACCGGAAATATAAACCCCTCACACCGCGCAATCACCGGAAATATAAACCCCCTCACACCGCGCAATCACCGGAAATATAAACCCCTCACACCGCGCAATCACCGGAAATATAAAACCCCTCACACCGCGCAATCACCGGAAATATAACCCCCCCCACACCGCGCAATCACCGGAAATATAAACCCCTCACACCGCGCAATCACCGGAAATATAAAACCCCTCACACCGCGCAATCACCGGAAATATAAACCCCTCACACCGTGCAATCACCGGAAATATAAACCCCCCCACACCGCGCAATCACCGGAAATATAAAACCCCTCACACCGCGCAATCACCGGAAATATAAAACCCCTCACACCGCGCAATCACCGGAAATATAAACCCCTCACACCGTGCAATCACCGGAAATATAAACCCCTCACACAGCGCAATCACCGGAAATATAAAACCCCTCACACCGCGCAATCACCGGAAATATAAACCCCCTCACACCGCCCAATCACCGGAAATATAAACCCTCTCACACCGCGCAATCACCGGAAATATAAACCCCTCACACCGCGCAATCACCGGAAATATAAAACCCCTCACACCGCGCAATCACCGGAAATATAAACCCCCTCACACCGCACAATCACCGGAAATATAAAACCCCTCACACCGCGCAATCACCGGAAATATAAAACCCTCACACCGCGCAATCACCGGAAATATAAACACCCTCACACCGCGCAATCACCGGAAATATAAACCCCCCACACCGCGCAATCACCGGAAATATAAAACACCTCACACCGCCCAATCACCGGAAATATAAACCCCCTCACACCGCGCAATCACCGGAAATATAAACCCCTCACACCGCGCAATCACAGGAAATATAAACCCCCTCACACCGCGCAATCACAGGAAATATAAAACCCCTCACACCGCGCAATCACCGGAAATATAAAACCCCTCACACCGCGCAATCACCGGAAATATAAACCCCTCACACCGCGCAATCACCGGAAATATAAACCCCTCACACCGCGCAATCACCGGAAATATAAAACCCCCCACACCGCGCAATCACCGGAAATATAAACCCCTCACACCACGCAATCACCGGAAATATAAAACCCCTCACACCGGGCAATCACCGGAAATATAAACCCCTCACACCGCGCAATCACCGGAAATATAAAACCCCTCACACCGCGCAATCACCGGAAATATAAAACCCCTCACACCGCGCAATCACCGGAAATATAAACCCCCTCACACCGCCCAATCACCGGAAATATAAACCCTCTCACACCGCGCAATCACCGGAAATATAAACCCCTCACACCGCGCAATCACCGGAAATATAAAACCCCTCACACCGCGCAATCACCGGAAATATAAACCCCCTCACACCGCACAATCACCGGAAATATAAAACCCCTCACACCGCGCAATCACCGGAAATATAAAACCCTCACACCGCGCAATCACCGGAAATATAAACACCCTCACACCGCGCAATCACCGGAAATATAAACCCCCCACACCGCGCAATCACCGGAAATATAAAACACCTCACACCGCCCAATCACCGGAAATATAAACCCCCTCACACCGCGCAATCACCGGAAATATAAACCCCGTCACACCGCGCAATCACCGGAAATATAAACCCCTCACACCGCGCAATCACCGGAAATATAAACCCTTCACACCGCGCAATCACCGGAAATATAAAACCCCTCACACCGCGCAATCACCGGAAATATAAACCCCTCACACCGCGCAATTACCGGAAATATAAACCCCCTCACACCGCGCAATCACCGGAAATATAAACACCCTCACACCACGCAATCACCGGAAATATAAACCCCTCACACCGCGCAATCACCGGAAATATAAACCCCCCCACACCGCGCAATCACCGGAAATATAAACCCCCCACACCGCGCAATCACCGGAAATATAAAACCCCTCACACCGCGCAATCACCGGAAATATAAAACCCCTCACACCGCGCAATCACCGGAAATATAAAACCCCCTCACACCGCGCAATCACCGGAAATATAAAACCCCCCACACCGCGCAATCACCAGAAATATAACCCCCCCACACCGCACAATCACCGGAAATATAAACCCCTCACACCGCGCAATCACCGGAAATATAAACCCCTCACACCGCGCAATCACCGGAAATATAAACCCCTTCACACCGCGCAATCACCGGAAATATAAAACCCTCACACCGCGCAATCACCGGAAATATAAACCCCTCACACCGCGCAATCACCGGAAATATAAACCCCTTCACACCGCGCAATCACCGGAAATATAAAACCCTCACACCGCGCAATCACCGGAAATATAAAACCCCCCACACCGCACAATCACCGGAAATATAAACCCCCCACACCGCGCAATCACCGGAAATATAAACCCCCCACACCGCGCAATCACCGGAAATATAAAACCCCTCCCACCGCGCAATCACCGGAAATATAAACCCCTCACACCGCGCAATCACCGGAAATATAACCCCCTCACACCGCACAATCACCGGAAATATAAACCCCTCACACCGCGCAATCACCGGAAATATAAAACCCCTCACACCGCGCAATCACCGGAAATATAAAACCCCTCACACCGCGCAATCACCGGAAATATAAACCCCCTCACACCGCGCAATCACCGGAAATATAAACCCCTCACACCGCGCAATCACTGGAAATATAAACCCCCCCACACCGCGCAATCACCGGAAATATAAACCCCTCACACCGCGCAATCACCGGAAATATAAACCCCCCCACACCGCGCAATCACCGGAAATATAACCCCTCACACCGCGCAATCACCGGAAATATAAACCCCTCACACTGCGCAATCACCGGAAATATAAACCACTCACACCGCACAATCACCGGAAATATAAACCCCCCAAACCACGCAATCACCGGAAATATAAAACCCCTCACACCGCGCAATCACCGGAAATATAAACCCCTCACACCGCGCAATCACCGGAAATATAAACCCCCCACACCACGCAATCACCGGAAATATAAACCCCTCACACCGCGCAATCACCGGAAATATAAACCCCCCCACACCGCGCAATCACTGGAAATATAAACCCCTCACACCGCGCAATCACCGGAAATATAAAACCCCCCATACCGCGCAGTCACCGGAAATATAAACCCCTCACACCGCGCAATCACCGGAAATATAAAACCCCTCACACCGCGCAATCACCGGGAATATAAAACCCCCCCACACCGCGCAATCACCGGAAATATAAACCCCTCACCGCGCAATCACCGGAAATATAAAACCCCTCCCACCGCGCAATCACCGGAAATATAAAACCCCTCACACCGCGCAATCACCGGAAATATAAAACCCCCTCACACCGCGCAATCACCGGAAATATAAAACTCCTCACAACGCGCAATCACCGGAAATATAAAACCCCTCACACCGCGCAATCACCGGAAATATAAAACCCCTCACACCGCGCAATCACCGGAAATATAAAACCCCTCACACCGCGCAATCACCGGAAATATAAACCCCTCACACCGCGCAATCATCGGAAATATAAAACCCCTTACACCGCGCAATCACCGGAAATATAAAACCCCTCACACCGCGCAATCACCGGAAATATAAACCCCTCACACCGCGCAATCATCGGAAATATAAACCCCTCACACCGCGCAATCACCGGAAATATAAAACCCCTCACACCGCGCAATCACCGGAAATATAAACCCCTCATACCGCGCAATCACCGGAAATATAAAACCCCTCACACCGCGCAATCACCGGAAATATAAACCCCTCACACCGCTCAATCACCGGAAATATAGAACCCCTCACACCGCGCAATCACCGGAAATATAAACCCCCCCCCCACACCGCGCAATCACCGGAAATATAAACCCCCTCACACCGCGCAATCACCGGAAATATAAAACCCCTCACACCGCGCAATCACCGGAAATATAAACCCCCCCCGACACCGTGCAATCACCGTAAATATAAACCCCTCACACCGCGCAATCACCGGGAATATAAACCCCTCACACCCCGCAATCACCGGAAATATAAAACCCCGCACACCGCGCAATCACCGGAAATATAAACCCCCCCCCACACCGCGCAATCACCGGAAATATAAACCCCTCACACCGCGCAATCACCGGAAATATAAACCCCTCACACCGCGCAATCACCGGAAATATAAAACCCCTCACACCGCGCAATCACCGGAAATATAAACCCCCCCCCCCCCCCACACCGCGCAATCACCGGAAATATAAACCCCTCACACCGCGCACTCACCAGAAATATAAACCCCCTCACACCGCGCAATCACCGGAAATATAAAACCCCTCACACCGCCCAATCACCGGAAATATAAACCCCTCACACCGCGCAATCACCGGAAATATAAAACCCCTCACACCGCGCAATCACCGGAAATATAAAACCCCTCACACCGCCCAATCACCGGAAATATAAACCCCTCACACCGCGCAATCACCGGAAATATAAAACCCCTCACACCGCCCAATCACCGGAAATATAAACCCCTCACACCGCGTAATCACTGGAAATATAAACCCCCTCACACCGCGCAATCACCGGAAATATAAAACCCCTCACACCGCGCAATCACCGGAAATATAAAACCCCTCACACCGCGCAATCACCGGAAATATAAACCCCCCCCCACACCGTGCAATCACCGGAAATATAAAACCCCTCACACCGCGCAATCACCGGAAATATAAACCTCTCACACCGCGCAATCACCGGAAATATAAACCCCTCACACCGCGCAATCACCGGAAATATAAACCCCTCACACCGCGCAATCACCGGAAATATAAATCCCCTCACACCGCGCAATCACCGGAAATATAAAACCCCTCACACCGCGCAATCACCGGAAATATAAACCCCCTCACACCGCGCAATCACCGGAAATATAAAACCCTCACACCGCGCAATCACCGGAAATATAAAACCCCCCCACACCGCGCAATCACCGGAAATATAA